>NC_134946.1:7745468-8052680 GCF_051020765.1 Lasioglossum baleicum | reverse complement strand
CAGCACATGTCATTGATAATATTCTAAACTAGTATCAATTTCATCAGATATAAATTCCATTTTCATAAAATATTTTGACAATTTGTTTTGTTGTCAATCAACATTTCATTGGATGGAACATTATGCATTTGTGAGTGCGTTATGAATGCACCCAAGTGTATAAAAATCGTTAGTCTATTTATCAAGACAAAAATGAAACTCTAGCTAAAGAATATTCAAATTTATTTTTAAAAAATGAAATTGACAAAATTTTTAATATTTTGGGAACAAAGGTACTTCTTGAAGAATTGCAATGAAGCAATTCCGATTGCAGAATTGTTGGTATCATTTCCGAGGGGATGTCTGTTAGATTTAGTTAGAATTTTTGGAATTGCAATCCATGCAGATTGTAACGGTTAATTTTCGAACGTCGCTGATGCAGCAGCGATGCAAAAAAGTCGGTGCAACGAGAGCGAACGTGACGATACGGTCGCGCTCGCGTGTGCAACGAATCTCGGCCGCATCGCCAGTGCATCTCACGTAGAGTCGATCGATATCGTAGATACTCCTCGAGGCGTGTCGTAATTCCAACTTGCGATTCGCAATATCGCGAACCTGCGGGTTATCTTTTTACGCGTGCAACCCCCTTTTTCTCTGATAACGGAACGGTGCTCTAGATCAAGCTTAAGATTTATACAGGGTGATTCTGGGAACTAGGACAAGTTACTGCTCTTTATTCATCAGTTTGTCGATTTTTAAATTGTTTAAAAAATACGAGTCTGTAAACTTTGCAGTGGATAGTTCGCACTTCAGAATTTTTATCTCAAGAACTATTCGCTCGAATTAATTCTTTTTTGTTATGACAATCAGAAAGACTTGGTTCGTATCGAATTTGTCTTTCGCGATAGAGTGAATAAATAAATACGAATTCCTGAATACATGTTTTCAGGGATCCGTCTGACGTCCAACGGCTTTGAAAGATCTACCTGGATCCATTTGCGTATCTTGAGCTGATCGTATTAACCGTTCTAATAACCGAGCGTTCGCTTCGTTCGATAAGACCGCAGAGCGGAGCTCCGAGCGTCTTGTTAAAACGTACCGATAACAAAGGCGTAGCATCGAATTGGCTAATCTATCAAACGTAATGCCTAATCAGTGCGAACGCGTCTTGTTTCGATCCTGAAACTCTGTGGGAAACCAAAAAATGCTGCGATGAAACCATAGAAAATTTGAATTGACAGAAAAATTCTTACACTCTTCTATCAGAATGACTACTTTATCAGCTATCATTGTGCACAAAATACTATTTTACTACTCCCTCCGTCACATAATGATAGTAGCAGTTGATGCATTTAATTTGTCCCATAATAATAGTAGCAAAAGAAAATAAATATAGAACACAACATCCATTATGAAAAAAACTAGATTACATTAAACAATAAATGAAAAATATTACTCCTAATTTTTTTTTATTTTGAGTGTTCAGATAGTTTATGGATTTTTCAATAATTTCGTTGTTGCATTTTAAACTTGTACGTAGGATCCCAAGGATCCCTTGGCTGCAAAGCTTTGCTTTCCCTATATGCGTGAGCTTAAAATTATTGGAGCCATCGTTCTTCATTGGCTTTCAGCATAACTTGTTTTTTCTACATCTAACGTTTACAATGGGTTGACATCGAGATTGATATCGATGGGTTCAACTGAAATAGAACAATTGATTTCGAGCAGCGGATGAAATTAGAAAAATAGTTATATAAATTCGTAATAATTAGGTCAACCCAAAAATTGAAAGATGTGTCAAAACAAATGACAGATGTCACGAAACAATGATTTTGATTGGAGGCTTCGCAATTTTGAGCTGCAACATAACCTACAGCTGCATTCGCCAATAATTCCCGTTTAAATATTCGCTTGTTACTATTATTTTGGACAGAGGGAGTATAAATGTACTGTAAATTACGATAATATTTATTTTCGCAACATATGAATTGTGTTTAATTCATAATAATAGAAGAAATCAATGTTCTAAAAGATCTGCATTTTATATACATTTACTCAACATCTCTCTAATGTTTTACTTATTATAAGCATTTTCTTTTAATCTGCTTTATAAGCAATTTCTGTGTATATGTACACACAATAGATTTTTATTCAAATGCTTAAATTAATAATTCAGATTTCTCGAAGTATATAGATTTCCGTGAAGCGCATACACAGTTCTGTTAATTAAAAATAATTATAATAACACAGTGCAGATTTCGAGGAAAATGAAGGTTTACACAACAATTAGTTTCGAAAAGTTCGTAACGAAAAATTTGTTGAGAGTTTCTCCATGAAAGAGATTGTTACTATGTGCGCAACGAAATTAATTGAAGAAAATTCACGAGCACAATTAGCGCGGAGATTCTCGCGCGATTGTCAGTTGACTGAACGTAAACGAGAGCGCGGAAAGGTAAAAAATGGCGTATAAACGCGGAATATCAACCGTTGGACGGTTCTTTTATTAACGGGGGCGGAAGGGGGCGCAGCTATCATACGAGATGACTCTCAATCATCGATTCATTGGGAGGGACAGCTCTGTAATCCTGGTTGAAACGGCGCGGATAATAATAGGGCTATAAAACGCTCCTCGCAATAATTGGCACATTGTAATCTCTCCGCGCTAGCAGTTCGGAACACTTCACTAATCGCTCGTAATCAATCCCCTGATTGCTGCCGTTTATATCATCGTTGTTGCCTCGCGCTCTGCGTCTTCCTCAGAGGTACACGCCTGGCCCCGTAGTTGCACCGGACTGCAACTCGGACACCGGCCGAATTATGCACCGCCACGAGTATTTCGGTGAAACTGCACGATAATGGACTTTCGATTTCGACCGTCGCGCCGAGCTAATGTAGGTAACATCCCCAGTGAAAAATGCGAATCTTTTTTTCTTATACAATGGTCGAAATTTCTATAAAGTCACTGTGTTTTGTGCCCGTGCGAAATCAATACGGGCCGGTTTATGTACTTCTTTAAGGCCTGGTTTACGTTGTTGTATTTTTGTCCAGAAGAATTTAAAAGTTGTTGCATACCAGAGTTGGGCAAAATGTAATTTCAATTACAGTTACAATTACTTGCCAATTACTGTAATTTGGAATTGCAGAAATACAATTACAATTACATGTAATTGCAATTACTTGACGAATCACTGTAATTGTAATTGTGGTCCGCAATTACAATTACTGGTTGAGCGAAAGTAATTGCAATTCCAATTCCAATTACATGTAATTGTAACTGTAATTGTTAGTAGCAGTTACAAGTAATTGTAGATGGTAGCTGCAATTCCTTGTAACTGCTACTAACAATTACAGTTACAATTACATGTCATTGGAATTGGAATTGCAGAAATACAATTACAATTACATGTAATTGTAATTGGAATTGCAATTACTGGTTGAGCGAAAGTAATTGCAATTACAATTACAGTTACATGTAATTAACTCTGTTGCATACGTCTTGTTGTTACTGGGAGCTCCAATTCAGCTCGAAATTGTGCTGCACGTTTCCTTTCCTTACCTGCAGACCTCATTAATATTGAATGTTGTCTCTTTGACTATTTTTTATTACTACCTTTAAGATGATTTTTTTCCGTAATTTTCACGTAAATTGACATAATTATTAATCACAGTATATGACCGATTAGTTTTCTTAGCAATCGCGCGATTAGACCAGCCCATATCTTTATAAGCATCGATTGATGCTTTTCCTTCACTTGTTAGTACTTTTCCTCTCGGCATTCTTAACAATATGACGGAGAGATTTCACGTGGAACCAGTGGGTTGTACTAAGACTGAAATTTTTGAATGAATTTCGTTACTTGCGTTGTTATATTACATATTTCGAATCTGGAGAGAAAGATGGAACCAGTGCAATTACGACGTATATCAGTCGACCAACGCTGATTGAAAACGACGATCGCATCTAATCCGTTTACGCGCTGGTCGTGTAAGTGTGTAATAAGGCGGTCGAGCCCCCTGTTCCTCTCTCATAAATTGCTGCTTATCTTGAGCGACGTGATCCACGCCGTGCCATTGTCATGCTAATTCACGATTACCTGTCCTCTACGCTTCCACTCGGGCCTATCTACATAGTGTCCTTCGAAAACGCACTTTTCAAGCTTCTTAAAGTCAAAATTTGAAAAGAAGAGGAACCATTCTAGCTTTGATGCTCATTTCTCAATACAAAAGCACGATTAAAAAAAATAATATAATTTAGTGGCGTCAAATGTAGAGGCTTCACACTTTCAAATGAGCTTTGAATGAGCGATAAATATTATCACAGAAAGGGAACTATTTTTTCTTTTACAATTTGCTATTGTAAATAGTTTTTTTTAAATATAGGGTAAAGTGTGCCCAAATTAGGTGTACAGTAATTCTCCACCGCAATCCCCAGATCTTAATGTAATAGAGAATCCGTGGGAGATATTAGATTTAAACTTACGCAAAATAAAAATTACGAACGAGGAGAACCTTAAAATCGAATTACTAAAAGTATGGAATGGATATTTCTGTTTCAACAACTTTTGACTCTCACTGCACGATTTAAGGGATCCGAAAGTAGAGACTACGGCATTTAAAATGGAGCCAAGCTAGACCATTGTTCGAGATTGTTTAGAATAGTTGCAACAGTTCTAACACCGCCGACAAAATTTTTGAAAATAATTTCTGTGCTCGACTCCCGATTATCTCGGTTGCCACCGGTTGTAGTCTTTTGTCCGACAGCAAATAGCAGGCGAAATGCGCAGCGAAAAAATTGGATGACGTAACGATATCTATTTTTCTACGAGGAAGTCTCTGCCGCGGATGCAACGGTGCATCTATAGCGGCGGATTTTATTGCAAATGGGTGGTCCCGGTAATTGGGAGGAGTCGTGCCTTTTGTGCGGCTGCAATTGGGAAAAAATTGACGTGAAAAATTCTCGAGTCACTGTATCTACTTTTGTAACGGGGAAATGCGCCTCGAATGCAACAATGAGTTTCCATAATTTTCCGGAGGACACTGGAGAACTGATTTTGTTGTTCGCAGTAGAACTAAATAATATTTCATCGCATAATTTCGAAGCAATTAATTAGGTCTCGGGTAAGAGCGAGCCGAGATACTCACTTGGCGCGTTTACGATCGCGTGGAACGTCGGGAAATTTTAATGCGCTCCTCCACCCCAGCTTTAAAAGAAGCACGATATTTGCACTTTGTTCTCGGGAGAACGTGACTAAGGATTTTATGGCAGATTCGTCTGTCTAATAAACCGACGATAAAACGTCCGACACGTAACCGAATGGGGGGGCATAGCTGTTGTTCATTTCGCTTTTAATTGGCGATGCTAACGAACAGTCGATTCATTTGTTTAATTTATGTGCACGCGCCACGTTTTGATCGTCGAGAAGGAAACGTGCTTTTAGGAATTCAAAGCGCGACAGGAAAATAGATTATCCGACCAGAAAAGTGTTCAACATGCCTGTATAGATCATCAATATTTATTACTTCGCTGTTTTTTAATTTTTCAAAATGTTATCAGCAGTCTTCTCGCAGTGCTATCTACCAGCGTCGCGGTTCAAATTCAAATCGGCATAGGATGACCGGGAAAAATCGTACGGAAAGTTTTCAGCGATTACTGTGAAGGCGAAACTTCGGTCTTTGAGTGCGTAATAGTTTGAGTGGTGGAAAAAATTTTCGAAACTTCGCAAAGACGTTCGAAATTGAAAAAGTTGCGGTGGATTGGAAATTTTCAAACCAGCAGAGATCTCCGAGCAATTTCTGCTGTAATAAGCTGTGGTTTGTAGAAAGTTTACACAAACTTACGATACATTTGCCAAAGATTATTTTTAAAAAATAGAACCACCTGAACTTTGACTTATTCGATTTTTCATATACTACATCTCCTTTTCAATGCTATTTCCAGTAGAAACAAAGGGATACAAAAAAAAATTAAATTAGCGGAGGTGAAAGAAGAGATTAGGCCCTTTAAAATGAGCCCACGTAGATCATTATACGATTTTTTTTCATGTAGCCGCAATTGATCAAATTTTTCAACCCCCCGCGCACATTCAGGTTTGTCTTTTAAGAAATGCTACTCTTTTTTTAACTTTATTTCTATTACATATGTAGGGTCGGAAAAACAAATTAGTGGAGGCGAAAGAAGAGGTTAGGCCCTTCAAAATGAGCCCACGTAGATCATTATACGATTATTTTTCATGGTGCTACAATTGGTTCAATTTTTCAATCCCCAAAGTCAAACCTTTAAAAATAGCAACTAATCGCTCTAGCGCGCATGGTATTGCAGAAGTAAGGTTAAAAAAAAATAAAAATATGTACAAGTGAAAGTAGAAGCTTCGCCCTTTAAAATAAGCCTAGCTACACCATCCCCAAAACTTTTCTCTGAAAATAACAATAGTTCAAACATCGTCATCCAAGGTTTCCAGAAAATGTTCGTTGAAAACCTGCTAGAATCGCAGAAATAAATTATTTTCGCGAACAAACGAATGTTGCAACGACCCCGCCAGGTTTTCGGATTCAGTAAAAGGGCTGACAGGAGTGGTAGGGAGCAAATTGCCCTTGCCCAGGCTGTTTACGTGACCTTTCACCCGCGCTGAGTCTGGCAGTGCCGAAGAAGAAGGGGTCGTAAAGAATTTTAAAAATGGAGCAAAGACCGGCTCGAACGGGTCTCCAGTCAGTCGTTCGAAGTCTGGCCCGTCTTCTTTCTGAATAAATTCACGTCCACTCGGGACGGAATACGGGAATAAACGTAGGTAAACAAATCAGAAGATAAAATTGCAAACGTGCCGCACATTTCTCGACGATCTAACCGCGCCGCCTCGGTATTATTTAATTCCTCGCGGGGGAACGTGCCCGCGCCTTCTAGCTCTCTCGCAAAACCCGCCCCCTACACCCTTCACCACTCTTTGCAATCGCAAGTCCGCGTTCCGACACGCACAGACCTCCCCGAGAAAATTGAATCAGTATTCCTCGAATCGGAAATTTATTCCCCACAGAAGAAAATGAATCCTTTTTTTCATCAGCCTTCAGAAATTATTTTGTCTCTTGCACTAATAAGAGATATAAAAATATGGAAATAATGGAGAAAGTAGAGCAAACGTGTAGGTATTTTATGGTCTTTGTTTTGCAGGAATTGCTTGCGTAGTTGCAGAGAAAGAAGCTTGCGAAGTTAGGGGTTGTTTTCTTCTCACTAAAGAGCGTGTAACTCGTCACTTAGAAGGAATGATTTGTTTTTTTACTTTAACAAGTGACCGAAAATTTTGAAAAAAATAAAGAGGGTAAAGGGATAGTGGATCTACTATATGCCTTTTGGTTCATGTGAATATCTTCCGTAGTTATAGAGAAAACTATGTACAAAGTTAATGGTTTATATTCAATTTTTCGTTCCAAAATCAATATTGAGAAAATCATTATTTTCTACCCTTAACGCGAGTAGTCTAAAATTTTGCAAAAATGTTTCTGTGAATTTTGGAGGAATGTAACCGAGAATTAGTGTAGCGAAATGTACCACGGTTCGACGAATAAATGGTATTTGTCGATCCGATGCGGCCCACGGAAAATATTTGCTTCGCGATAATTTCCTGCGTGCCAGATGCGTTCATTACAGAGTTCGCGATTAGGTATTGGTGACACAGACGAGGATGTCGCCGTATGCTCGATTGCATTTCAGATATTTACCCATTTGAGAATATTTACCCATACCATGCGCGATATATGTACTGTCACGAAAAATAGAAAATAAAATTCAATAAACCACGCTGCACATGAAATTCGAATTAATAATTAATATCGGGTACAAATTATTATAAACTGAACTCGAGCACATCGAAATTTGTGTCGACTCTATATATAGTTTCAAATCTTTCATACCAAAATTATAGATCATAAAAGTCTAATTATATTAAGTAAAATTGACAGCAATATTAATTAAGCATTAATTTCGAGAAATCTTTTAATCAAGAAAATTTACAAATTGAATACTATAGTAAGTGAAATTCAGGATATTGAAATTTAAAATAAAATAAAATCTAAATCAATTTTATTTTAGATCTAGAATATAATTTTATTTGGGTGAACTTTTTACTTTACCGGACTCAAAATTTGTAGCATATCTCCTGACCATTGGTTCTACAGGATGGAAACTACGATCTACAGCCGCTCCGGGTACAAATCTACTGGATTACATACCAAATACATCATAATTTATAGGAGAAAGGCACAAATTTCAAGTCCTGTAAAGTAAAGAGCAGCCTTTTATTTCTGTTTACTCAAAATAATTAAATAGCACAAGGCAAAATGAAATAGTAAATAATCCTACAAACTTATATACCAAGGTATAAATATGCTAGTAACTAATCACTTTGTAAGTAGCAAGTTTATGGGAATTGACAGTTTCGAAGACGAATTTTATAAAAAGGCAATAAAATAGTTTGGCTTACCAGACACTTTGGCGCACGCGCGACGTTAAACTCTGCAAAATCGGGTCTTGAAGTACTCGGCAAACATCGTCGGAGGGAAAACCATAATTTACATCCTCGGATGGGATTAACACCGGGATTAGAACTGATTTCGAAGTTGCCGGAACTTCGGAAGCCGAAACTCTATTAGAATTTCTCACACTTAGAGCCATTAGAACTCGTCAGACTTGCGGATTGTGAAATATGCGTTGAATCAGAACTGTCCAGGTACTACGGTGGCTCCCGCGTTGCAAATAATGTCAGTTGCCAATGGAAACTTCCGAGTTAAACACTGTTTTTAATTACTAGGTAATTGATACGCCTCGGTCGACGCTCGAAGAAAGACTGAAGGGGCTTTTGAAGGATTATTATGGTGAACGAGCCTTTTTGCATGGAGTAGGCCCAATGGTGGGGGTCGGAAAAATGATCCCCTCCTCGAAATTGGTATACCTGGCAATTCTAGATCCGTTCCTCTTACGCTTGTGTTTTTTTTCAGAATTATTATTATTGTATCCTTCAGGGGAATTTTGAAGAAACAGTCAACGTTGAACTTTTTTTGTAATTTAACTGTAAAGGTTACGTGAATGATACGTGCATAGGTGAGAATTCTACAGTGTTTCCCGTGTGTACAATGATATACTTTTACAATATTATAAACAGTAGAACTTGTTTAAATAATTTTTTAAGCAAACGAAACATTTTTATCAAACATTGATAACTTTTTATCACAGCGATATAAATGTTTCTCAACTCGGAGTTCCACAAATTTTTCTAAATAAATATATTTTGTCAACAAGCCTCCGTTTAAACAATTTTTACTATAAAAAGTATCGCATTAATTTTTCCATTGAACTTTTTGTAACAATTACGATGAAGAAATACTAATTGGGTCCACAAGAGAATATAAAAACTCTTAACCGCGACTTCCTGTAATCAGATAAGAGTGGAAAAATGACGAAATTCGGCGAGGATATTTTATGAAAGATGCGATCGTTGCACAAAGGTCAAACAAAAGGTGAATTAAACCGTTTTTACAGCTGTTGCGACATCGATAATGCGAAAATAAGACCGACACCCGACCTCGAGGATCATAAACGGCCGGCAGTTAACTCTGGCATAGTAAAAAAAGAAAATCTGGATCGTGCATGCCAATCGCCCACGATTCTCGTGTACATGTTACAGCAATAAACTGGCCAGATACGGACGACGGACGCGAAACGCGGATCGTATTTTCGTTTAACGACCCGATATTATGTAAATGGACATCGAGCCATACGCTATCTTTCTGATCGGCAGCGATTGAACTTCGAATTGCCATTTTTTGCGCCGGCTATCGGTTGTTATGCGTGTTCGATTTTTCTTTCTCATCGCCACCTCCGGCAAATTATTTATTCCTGCCCATAACGACTGACCTAAAATTTTGCAAAAAATATGCGAGGTAGCACTAGGATGCACCTATGGTTTGCACTAGGGTTTTTTTGAATATCTCAAGTAGTTGTCGAGAAAAACGATTATGAAGTTAGGGGAGTTCGATTATTTATGAATGGTTAAATTCGATTATTCTTTCCTCTGACAAATTATTTATTTCTGCCCATAACGACTGACCTAAAATTTTTCAAAAAATATGCGAGGTAGCGCTAGGATGCACCTATGGTTTGCACTTGGGATTTTTTGAATATCTCAAGTAGTTGTCGAGAAAAACGATTATGAAGTTAGGGGAGTTCGATTATTTATGAATGGTTAAATTCGATTATTCTTTCCTCTGACAAATTATTTATTCCTGCCTACAACGACTGACCTAAAATTTTGCAAAAAATATGCGAGGTAGCGCTAAGATGCACCTATTGTTTGCACTTGGTTTTTTTGTAATATCTCAAGTAGTTGTCGAGAAAAACGATTATGAAGTTAGGGAAGTTCGATTATTTATGAATGGTCAAATTCGATTATTCTTTCCTCTGTCGAATTATTTATTCCTGACTTTAACAATTAATATAAAATTCTGAAAAAATGTGCGTGGTGGAACTAGGACGTATTTACAAATTGCAATTGGGTTTACTCGAATATCTCAAGTAGTCGCTGAGAAAAAGAATCACGTAGTTGGAGGAGTTTCTTCAGTTACGAAATGTCAGTTTGAATTTCATCATGGTGCAGAAAAAATAATTTTTCTTTTTTCTTAATAATTGGCTTCAAATTTTGAAGAAATTACATAAAATAGCAAACGTGCATCTGTTATTTGCATTTTGGTTCAGTCGCATATCTTCAGTAATCGCCGAGAAAAACGCATACAAAGTTAGAGGTTCTCTTACGAAAGAATGACACCCTTTTATTTCCCAGAAAACCACCTTCAAAAAATTTTTTTCTGCCTTGAATGAGTAACTCAAAATTTCGAAAAAATATGGACGATGTAGAACTAAGATGCACTTACTGTTAGCTTTTTGAATCATTGAAATACCTCGCATAGTACTCGGGAAACACGATTACTAAGTTCAAGTTATTTTCAGTTTTCCAAAATCGGTTTCAAAAATATAAATGGCAAAAGTGGTATCATGAATGTAAGGAGGAAATCACCGACATGAATGGTAGCCCATAGCAAGAGCAGGCACGTGATTAGAGTGGGGTAGCGGCAGACACGTAGACGACGCGAGGACGGCGAGAAACCAAAGGAAATCAACGCACGTGTTTAAACAGAAAATATTTAATCCTTCGAGTGGAGATCGGTTTGAGAGACTTGTTCGAGTGCACTCGTTGCAATTGGAAGAGTATTGTTCGCAGGAATTGAAACCGGTGCGATTCTGCCATGATTGGACTGCGTTCTTCACACGATCTCGGTGGAGAGCACTATAGAAACTGCATACGTGTGAGTGTAACACGTGTTTGATCTAAGATTCTGCGCTCGGTAAGCAAATATGGTTCTGGTGTGCGATTCCTCGAGGTTCTGAGAACTTCATTGTCTTGCCAGTTCGTCTTTACGTTTCCATTGTGATCACAATATTAATACTCTGTGTATTTAATCGGGAAATCTTAATAAAACATAGCATATATTAAATAACGAATTTAGAGGTTACACAAATTTAAAGTCGTGACACAAACCCACCCTAAAACAGGTTATGCTACTTCATACAGTAGCATTCTTAATCTTACAATTAGTGGAAATCTACGATTAAGAATTTGGGCTGGTCTTTACTTTACCGGACTCAAAATTTATGAATTTTTCCTATAAATTGTGATGTATTTGATATGTAATCCAGTAGATTTGTACCCGGGGCGACTGCAGATCGAAGTTTCGATCCTGTAGGATCAATAATTGATCTTCTTCTCTTTTTATGTTTCATTAAATACGTGTTTTTCTTACAATTAGTGGAATTATCTTCATTCTCCGATTCTAAGATTCCTCTTATGTTTATATTCATGGATTTTATTTCTGCGTGAATTTATTTATAACGAAATAAAATATATATTTTCAATTGTTATAAAATAATATTGATTTATTATTTCTTCTTACCTGTATAACTTATATTTTAAATTTTCATTAAGGGCCCAAATAAAATAGTTTCAAAAATGCCTTTTTTATTCTTGCATGTAACCTTGTAAATTACTTTGGAAAATCTTTTTCGCATATCATTTCGTAAACGAATGCTTCTAATTGATTATAAAAAGTCAGTTCGTTTGGTACAATTATAAAAAAGTTTTTAAAAGGTGTACGAATACTTTTCACACTCACTGTATGTTTGACAATCGTTATACATCAATTCGTCCGATTTTCGAGATATCTGAAAAATTCCTTCACTCGAGAAGCATGATACGAATTTGAGAATTATTCGATCTAGATCACTAACAACCCCATTAGCATCCGTTTCTCCCTCTCAAACACAGTGCCAACTAACCGAGTCCATAAATCACAGAACGAAAGGAGAGATTTTTAATTGAAAAGCCTATATCAAACATAGTGAAAAAAATGTGGGAAGATAGGTTCGAAAGAGCACAGCGTAAAGAAGAGAATGGAGGAGGCGTGGGAGGCTCGGTAACGACGAGAAAAATCAGAGAGAGCGTAGATTGCCGGAGGGTTACTTCTCGAAGCATTTGGTACACGAAGTGGCCTGTTCCCGGCGAACGCGTGGCCATTCTGCTAATTAACCGGATTTAGGGTAACGTTGTTTTTACTGGGGCCGAGGCGGCGCGGCGCATCTGCCGGTGCTTTTAATTTTCGGCGTCATACCGTGGATATTGGCCGACTGGCGTTCCGCTTCGTTTCGTTTCGGCTCCCATTGTCTCGAGAAAGTGTCGGGCACGCGGCGAATACGCGTGCTCCTCGTTCCGCCCGGGATATTGCGGAAATAATGGCGATATTAATATTCCGTGGCACGGCGTTTTCACTGCCGCAAAAAAACTCTCTGTCTACTACGAATATTCTTGCGGGATAATGCATCACACGAATACCGCGCGCGCTTCTTTCCTCTTTCTCTCTCTCTCTCTCTCTCTCTCTCTTTCTACCGCGTGGGTTTTTTAATTGATTATCGATCTGCTGTGCCTTCTTTCCCTTTTCTTTTTTAATCGCGGCCAGCCGTTCAAGAGGTTGTCCGAAAAATCGATACTTTTGGCTTGCTGCGTTGGGCTGGGAAAAGTGTCGAGTTGTAGAAGGTGTTACATCAGTCAAACATATTTCAAGGAGGTGTGCCAATAATCTCGGTTTATCTTGCTGGAATTATGTTGTTTCAAAAATACATAAAATTGGTCTATGCCGCACAGTGTGCTGGACCGAAGATTTCTGTAACATTTTACCAAGAAATGTACTATCCGCTGACCACAAATTGGAAGAATTAATAAAAGTAAATGCAAATTATTGTTGTACCGAACATTTAAAGATTTCGGTAACATTTTACCAAGAAATGTACTATCCACTGACGTCAAATTGGAAGAATTAATAAAAGTAAATGCAAATTATTGTTGTACCGAACATTTAAAGATTTCGGTAACATTTTACCAAGAAATGTACTATCCGCTGACCACAAATTGGAAGAATTAATAAAAGTAAATGCAAATTATTGTTGTACCGAACATTTAAAGATTTCGGTAACATTTTACCAAGAAATGTACTATCCACTGACGTCAAATTGGAAGAATTAATAAAAGTAAATGCAAATTATTGTTGTGCCGAACATTGAAAAAGTTGAACATTTTAGAATCTGCGATCGACACCCGGAAAATGTCCCTTCTTTTTCGCGATATTTCGACGATCCAGTTTAATCTATCATTCCCATTTTTTTTTTTCTACAGTAAACAGCACTATTCTAGATTAAGAAATTATAATTGCAGTTACAGTTATGATATGCAATGTATTTAAAATGTAATGTCGAAAATAGAACAAGAAAATGTCTAAATTTTTATAAATTGACGAGAAATATCTTTTGACACCCAAGGGAACACACGTTGGGACCAACCGCAATGTGTTCGTGACACTTTCCTTTACATAATGTAAAGGAAAGTGAAAATTAAAATTCTTAACGTCGCGATTAAAACCCGCTGCACCCGGATCAAGTAGTTAAGGTCCGCCTGTTGTCAGACATCTGATGGTGTTAAAGATCGAAATAAGACGTGCTACTTTCGCTAATTTTTATCTCGCAAACAATTTGTCGTACGGTACTGAACTTTTTTTCGTAATAACCGAGGAGGTTTGATCTATTACAAGAATATATTCTTATTTAAGAAACTAATTTTGTAACACGGAGAACTTGAAGAAGGTGCCTACAAGATTTCTATGTGCTACTAAACAATAAATCATGGATCTCATTGAAAATGATCTGTGATGTACTATACTCCACAGTCCGTAGAGTTCAAACCGCCACTTTGCCAATTTCCCATTCTCCAGTTAAACGAAAACACAAACTGGACATTATCCTAATTTTTCCAATAATGCTTCGAACCGAAAGGAGCAAAAATATAATGGCAGACAAAATTGTGCATCGGGAACGAATTAATATTTTTTGCAGAGCGATAACCATAAGGGAGGAACTGCAAATGCAATTGAAAGTAGCAGTTCCAGGCAAGCTGTTATCGGCCGTTCGTTTCGAATAAAGATATCGAATGCTCCGGGTATTTGACGCTTCATTGTTACCGCTGTAATTGGCGGTGTAATGGTAACCGTAAAAAGTTTATGGGATCGTTACGGTACGGTTTACTAACGACATACCGCTGAGAACTTCAATTAATCGGCGAACGGCAGCGCGGCTTATCGGTGGAACCGCGTGCATCGGACGCTTCGAGGCACGAATTCCCGCAATTTACAATAATTTCACAGTATTCTATTACAACGGTCAGGTTTTTCCCGACTCGTAAACTGTTCCTTGTAACTTGAAAATTCACTTGAAATCCATTTTACACCTTACACCTTTGCACTCTGCTTTTACGCGGTCGCGGATTTTACTCCCTTGCTAGTCTGACAGTAAAATTTAATGACAGTCGAACGATAGTTCGTCTATCACTTCTTCCTACTTCATTTATTTTATATTAGGATTCGAGAGCTCGGGGTTACTGATCTGCATTTTCAATGAGAATTGTGAGCGATGATGGAATCAAATAATTTAATGTAGTTATAATATTTTTAACACAATGGCTCTTAAAAGTCTCTGATTATCCTTTGATGACCGAAATCGAATTGGTTCTTCAAGTGCACAGAATAGTGCTGCTTTGATTTTCTCCGACAATTTAGAAAAGATAACAAATCGAAAATTAAGTGGAAAATATTATTAGCTAAATTCTGCAGATATTCCTCAATATGACAGTATACATTTTTATAAGATTGGAAACGCCAGAATTTGTTTAAACAAATTTTGAAACAGGTGAGAAACACTCAGGTAATTTTATCAGGTTCGCAGCTTCAAATATTGTTTTTGCTATAACTTTAAATGGTACGTTAGTGAATGAATTCTTTATGCTATATTTTACAAACATTTAAATATGTTTAAACAATTCTGACATCAGCATTTGAAATATTTAGACATGTAGAAAAAGTATAAATAAAAACCTTGTTTAAATGGCGTAAAACTAGGTAAATAGCACAGCAGATTATTAAATAGACAATTAGAGAATTAAATACGAAATTAATAGAAAATTACTGGAAAATCGATAGTAAATTAATACAAAGTTAAATGGAAGGTCAGAAAGAAAAATCGAGTGCAAAATATACATACAGTGGGTGTACAAAGTATTCGTACACCTCTTAAACACTAATAACATTTTTATAATTGTACCAAACGACCTGAATTTTTATAATTAATTAGAAGCTTTGTTTTACGAAATGATATGCAAGAAAAATTTTACAAAAATTATAATTTACAAGGTTACATGCAGAAATAGAAAAGGCAATTTTTAAAACTTTTTTATCTGGGCCCTTAATGAAATTTTAAAATATATGTTTTGTAGATCTATGTTAGTTATACACATGCTTCAAATTTCATCAACATCGATTAACATACGCACGAGCTACAAGCGATTAAAAATAGTGAAAATCGAAGTTTTACACGAGTTTTGATCAGTTTCTGCTTAAAATCCACAGAATCGTTCGTCTTTCCATGCGTGTCGTTTTTTCCTGCGTCAACCGATTTCCATAAAATTTTCAGTATGTGCATAACTAACACAGATCTAGAAAATATATATTTCAAATTTTTATTAAGGGCCCAAAGAAAAAAGTTTTAAAAAATGCCTTTTTTACTTTTGCATTTATCCTTGTAAATTACAATTATTTGGAAAATCTCTAATTGATTATAAAAAATCAGCTCGTTTGGTACAATTATAATATAAAAAAGTTATTAGTCTCTAAAAGGTGTATGAATACTTTGTACACCCACTGTAAAAGAATCATAGAATGCATTTTGCAACCGAAATGCATTTCCTTCGCAGAACTGAATGTGCATTCCAGCATTCAGAAATCTTCACGAATCCCCTCGAACATATCCCAGACACTGCGATTTAATTCTCCGACGCACAGTAAATTCAAAATCAAGATTTCCCGCGTACGCGTGCTAGTTTATCGTCAAGATAAAGCTCGATTCCCACGCAACATAGATTCCCGCGTTATCGCCTACATAAGAATCCACCGTCGCGACCTATTCTCGTTCAAAAACCGATATAGCAAACACGCCCCTATTCTAGCATTTTCGACCCAGATTTTTCCTCGAAAAGGTGTGCGTGCGTCGAGGAACTGATTGCACGCGGCGCCCCTCGTCGTCTATCCCATTTGTCTCGCTCTTTCTTCCGCTCCTGCAATAACCGAGCACTTTTTCCCGATAGCGTTCTAACGTATTCTGTGTCGAATCAATCATCGGACACCCTCGATATGTATTTTCTCTACTGCAACTCCTATTCTTTTTCTTCGTTCAGCAAACTCCGGGGAAAAGTGGAATTGCGACATCATCGCGATGCCATTTTTTTTTTCACGTGGCTGGATACAAATGATTTTTCTTTTTTACAGTTAATTCCAATTACTTTGAAACCATTGGTCTTTTCTTGAAAAATTTCGCGAATATTACGTTCAAGTTGCGCAGTATTTCCTTGTTTCGAAAAAATATTGTGAAACGATGTACAAAGTATTCGTACACCTTTGAACAACGAATGAACTTTTTAAAATTGGACTCGGCAGCTTGAGTTTTTCTGAGACGTTAGATGGGTTAGTTTACTAGTTGATGTGTAAATAAATTTTTTTGTAATTGTTATTGGTCGCAATTACGAAGGGAACAGTAAAGACCACGATTTTTAAATTTTTTATCTGTGCCCGTAATGAAAATTTAAAACACGTATTATGTAAATCTAAGTAAGTTATATATATATATGTACAAAGTTTCATCGAAATTGGTTGACGGATAAAAAAGCTATGGGCATTGTAAGATGTAAAAATCTTTGAATTTACAATCGACAACTCGGCAAGCTAATATAAGCGTGGTAAAAATAGCTTGAAAATCGCCTAAACTTTGAAAACAGTTATCGTGCTACCAGCTCAACTGATTCCTCGATTTTCCAAAAAATTCTGGCAATCTGGAAAAACTGTTCCTCGAGCAAAGACACATGGGGTTTCCTGTAGGGGGTAGGTCACTGCCTCGCCCATTTTCCGGGTAACCTGTTGTACAGCCAGCTAGGAACCCCGGATGAAAGCAGCGGAAAGAGGATAGCTCCGGCGTCATACAGGGTTATCGAGGAGTGATCAATTTTACGAGCTGATCATCTTTTATGAGCTACCATAGTCGACTTCCTCGGCCTTGCTCGACTCGTCCCTCTACCACCAGCAGCCCCACTCCCTGTCAACCCCCCTGCGATTGTCATTCATGGCAGACCTTGCTCGTAAAGTATCCGCTCGCTGCCTATGCGGGTCGTCGCGCGTCTTCCGCTTCTTTACACTTATCGGGCGCACTGCGTCAGCGTTTGTCAGCGTTTTCCCGATGGCAGAGGCGTCGTTTCAATCATGGAGATCCGGGACATGTGAACCAGGCTAGCCAACTGGCCAGAACCCCGACGCGACGCTCTTCCAGGCTACCCCGTTCGGCTTCTTGCGATTTAAGCCGCCGCCGAAGTTGAAAGCGGATCCGCTTTGCTATATTCGAGGAAATTGCGCTCTCTGGCCTTTGATCCGCGATGGAAATGGCTGACAGACGTTCCCGGTGCCCGCCGGGATTATTTTCTGATACTTAGCTGCGAGACGACACCGGTCTCCAGGGTGGAAGTCGCGATTTTTGGATGGAAATTGTTGTTTATGTTTAACGCTCGGTAACATTCGGAGAATATCCCCAAGTTTGTTTTCTATGTGCAGTGGTACCTCGGTATACGACTTTAATCCGTTCCTGATGTTTTGATTTATACCGAAGGACGTATAGAAGGACGTAGGACGTATAGCAAACCAACCTTTCCCATAAGAAGTAATGTAAAAATGATTAATCCGTATTCATGTAGAAAAAACTCCCATTGATATTATACCTACATACAGGGTGTGTCTCAGCTGAAGAAGGCCACCTAAATATCTCCTTTATGTTTAAAATAATAAATGGCACAAAAACATATTTTTGGCATAATTTAAATGGTATCGAAGGAGGAATATCATAGAAGAACAATTTCTTTTGTCCGGTCATTTTTTCAAGGTCGTCGTTATTTTTTATCGGGAAAACTTATTTTTTTTATTCCTTAGTTCATTAGACCTACCTAGGAATTTCACCGTGTTTCGTTCGTGCCCCGTTGTTTACTTTAAGGAAGAAATCTCAACCCTTCTATCCTTTTACGTAAGTGCCTATAAATCGAGAACGACGAAAGATATCGAAAAATGGTTGAAGTAAAAGTTATACCGTACCCGTGGGCCCATAAATCTGCCCGGTAAATTTTTCGAAAAAATCATTTGCCTGAAAATTGAAATTATGCAAACGATTTTTTCAAAAAAATGTTCACACAAAATTATGGGCCCAAAGATAAGATGTAGCTTTTACTTTAACCATTTTTTGATACCTTTGATACCTTAAGAGAAAACATCGAATGACATACTTAAGACCATTTTATTGGGTGAAGCCTCTATTTACGCTCACACTAATTTATTTTATTTCGCGAAGATTTCTCTACGCTAGAAAATTAAACATTGCATTATATGTTCGCCATCAAAGTTGTAGGATCGTGGTTTGAGAATTGTTAAAGTTTGTTTTATTATAACTTTGCGGAAAATAGTTGGATAATCGTGTACCTAAGTTCATTTTAAAGCGTGAAGTTTTTCACTTTCAACTGCCGTAATTTATTTTCTCTCAATCTTGCTAAAAAGAGCTAGAACACGTACGGGATTGTGAAGATGTAACGTTCGCAGAATTCGTATATGTCTGCAAGGGTTGAAAAATTGAATTCATTATAACTTTGCAGAAAAAAATCGTAGAACGTTCTACTCGTTTGCATTTTAAAGCGCGAAGCCTCTACTTTCACCTCCATTAAGTTATTCATTTTTCCAAAGCTGCCTCTGCACCACAGAATTTAACATCGCCTTGTATGTCAACAATCAAAATTAAAGGATTGTTAAATCGTGCTTTGAAAATTGTTGACGTTTGACCTATTGCAATTTTGTGGGACAGAAAGCAAAACCAATGTACCTAGGGTGGTTTTAATGGACAGAGCTTCTATTTGCAGAACCTTCAATTATTTTCTTTTTCAGGTCACGTCAGCAATAGAAAACGGATTTCAAAGCGAAGACGGCTCCATTTAAAAAGCAAATATAAAAGAACAAAAAACCTGTTGTAATGCAGGGTTCGCTTATCTTTCTACGGACAATGGATCGGCCATTACAGGGTGCAGAATCGGCTGTGCATAATTCACGTATACCTCGCATCGTTGCATCGGGCACAGACCGTAAAGTGCCGGAAGTCGAGGCTTACAGCGCCGGTAATAGTCGACAGGACACTCGTTTTTCGCGGGGTCTGCGCTTAATCGCTTATAACTATCTCAATTTTCATATTTCTTTTGTTTAAATATTCGTCGATGCAGCTGTAACATCAACAAAAGGGCGCCGCGAAATCCCAGGACAAATAGCTTTACAATTTTCTATATAAAAAAAATCCCAAAGTTGACCCAAACATTAAAGGCTATAAATTACTGATAATAAATTCAATTTTGACTTTTTCCTCATCTAAAAATTCGCAAGCACAGCTGAAACTTGTACGAAAATCTACACTGAGGTCTCGTGTCAAACAAAAATTTATCGTTCCACAGAAAAAATTCCAAACTCACCCTAAAATAGAATCCTACCCGTTTGTATTCCTGCTTTCGAGGCCACACATAATCGTTGATAACGAACTCAATTCTGATTTTTTCGTTATTTAAAAATTCACGGATACAGTTGAAACCTGCATAAAAATCTACCCTAAGGTCCCATATCAAACAGATGTATCATTCCGTAGAAAAAAATTCCGAAGTTACGCCTTAATCTCATATTTTCCATCCGTACATAATCACTAATAACAACCTTAATTTTCCCATTTCTCTGATATGAAAAACTCGCGAATAAATCGGGAGAGGGATTGAACAGTGCAGCAAAGTCTGGAAACAAACAGATATACAGTTTCCGGAACAGAAAATCTCGAAACTTGGCCCGCAATGAGATCCTCTTAGGGCAATATGAATGAACGCCGGCCAAACGAGAGCTAATAATGATCCGAAATCAGGCTACGGCTGGTAGTTTTCGCTCGGATCGAACAATAACTCGTTTTTCTAGCCGAGAGGTTCGACGGTGGATCAATTGATTCGCGTTTCAAGTGTTCATTGTGCGGCGTTCGCGGCCCGCGCGGCCTCTTTACAGCATTCGGGAATCAATAGGCGACGGAAGGATACGGCGGGAACGGGGCTCTCTCTGTCCGCGCGCAACAATATCCATAAATTTCCAGCAGCAGGAGGGGCGGAGGGGAGGAGGAACAAACAGAGATCTGAAATCGAGAAGTTTCGACACGTAGAAGGAGCCTCGGACCACGCCGGACTCTGAAAAATCGAGCTCTCGATCGAGCCCCTTTCATTTCCCTGACTCCTCCCCCCGATAGTGGCGCGAATACCTCTCGCGATTTTTCTCCTTCTTCCGGCAATCCATTTCTACCCCGCCGCCCTTCAATCAGCTCGCCGATAAGTGCCGAACCCGGTCCGCGGCTCCTCGAACGACGACAGCCGAGAAACGCACGACAATGCTAATGGACTGCCGATTCTACCCTCCAATTAACTTCATTAAGTAAATTGTCCACGGGATGCCAGTTTACAATTCGGTGACAATCCCTGACAAGATGACCCCCCCCCCTGCCTCCAGCTAGCTGTCGTGTATTGTAAGTAAATGATCAGACAGTCTAGGTTGACTTTGGCATTTTTTTTATTGCGAAACTATGAAAGCGGTTCTCGTGGAATTTAATGGCTTACTTTTGTTCATGGTTTGGCTATGCACACGAATTTTTTGACGTAGGAATCGTCAAAATTCTGTCTTTCATAGGCGATTAATTACAAGCTGAACATAGGTGATCTAAACGGGTGGTTTTATTTCAGATTTGAGATTTTGTTATTGCGGTGTAACAAAACCACTCCATATGAAACCTTGGTGTAGACTATTGCACAATTTGTAACTGTATCCACGAATTTTTGCATAAAGAAAAAATAAGAACTGTGTTTTCTATCAGCAATTAATACACCTCTAAACAGAAACATCCAAAACCACTTTATTTTGCTAACTTTTTCAATCTTTTATCACAAATCAGGTAAAATTCTCATTGAACTTTATAGTGCATTTTCATCAAAGTCTCATCGAGAAATTTTCAGACCTAAGAACAATGAAAACTGGGTCGTTCATAAGCGATCGCAGGCTCAATAAGCACAATCACTCCGGGAAGCTTGATGGCTCAATAAAGAAATCCTGGTGAAAGCGCAATCGAGGCACTTTTTAAAGAGAATTTGCAGGAATTCCTTGGTGTTCCGCGCTGGAAAACAATGGTGGCTCCCGGGGGGCTTTCGTTTTGCGGGGCAATGAGTAAATTCCAAAGCTCCTTTCGCGCGTGAATAACGATTTTGTAATTCTTGTCGGACGGCCGCGAAGAATGCCGGAAAACACACACGTGAATTTCCACGCAACGCTCCCAGACACTTCAGGAATACTTGGGGCTGATATTCCGACCGGACGACTTGTCGACATCTCTGGAATCCGTAGAATTCCCGGCCGTTTCTTTGACAAACGCTTAAAATGCGCCGACAGTAATGGCGAGAATTACTTTCATCGGCCCCGCGTAATTTCTGGTCAAGAAACTTTCGTGATCCGCGCCATTCGACGGATGAAATGCACATTTTCTACACTGTTGTTCACGGGAATCGAGGGAAACATAAGTTTTAAACAACTTCCGCTCGACCTTGCATTTTTCCTTCAAGAAAATATCCGTTCCTGTAGTACTTCGGACAATATTCTTCACTATATTTATTGTAGGCAACTTTGCGTTCTTGTTTCTCAAAAAACAGCAAGCATAAAATGAACAATGGATTATGAAACTAGAGTCCAAATTCAATTTTTAAAAATTAAACATTTTTTTTAAATACGAAATTTTTTATTCCGCGACTTCAATGTAAATTTTTATCCACGTTTCGGCCACATCTACCAATTTTTAGACGTCGAAAAAATCAAAATTGAGTTTGTTATGAGCGATTAAGTACAGGATGATTTTATTTGAGGTTAATTTTGCAAATTAGTTAATATAAAACTGCAGAACTGTTCATTGTAAAACGTCTACGTAGCTTCAAAAAACATTGTAACATTTAAAAACATTTTATCGACAATTTATAATAATACATACATAAATATTTAGAAACTCTTAGATGCAGAGAAATTAATAATTGAGTTTGTATAATTATCTTCGTGCACGTTTCCTATTTAACTTTATCCAAAATCCCAATAATCGTTAAACATTACTAAACAATACCTGATAATTAAAATGCACAAAATCTACAATTTACTTTCTCCACACTGAAAACACGAAGTTTTCAAGAACAAAAACAAATCGAATCGGAGATAATCTGCCGAAATTAATTACTAGGTTTTCCAGAGCATTACACGATTCGATTACATCCGAATTACACGAAATTACATTCGAGTTCGTATTCCGAGCTATAAACACGATAAAATCGCCTACTTAAATACACTTGGCGCAGCACTCGTCGCGCAGGTGCACGATCGAGCGATTAAATAATTTATTCGTTACACGCGATTGTGTACCGCGTTAACAATTTACCACGCCGATATTTATTATGCCTCAATATTTTAATATCCAAGTTAAATAATAAACGCAGCCAGACGCGGCCGAGCGTTTTAAAGCAGACGCTCGTGAAGACTACGAGCTGCAGCCAGGGGAATGTGCCATGCGATATTGGATGCATCAATCAGATGCATCGAAACGCGACGTTGAGAATCGACACACCTGGAACGTTGACACTAATCACTTAAAAAAAAAAAGTCGTTTCAAATCACATTCCAATATATATTTTAATCTCCTGCTTCGGGTTTTGTACCCCTCAAAAAATATTGGTCTGCGAAAATGCAGCTAAAAAACTGTAATTAATAAATTAAACGTCTTTTTTGAAAGTTGTGTTCTGGCATTTTCTCTTGAAAGCTTGAAACATTATTTGAACATAACCGAAACATTTCGTACAAAACATTGAATGTACAAGAATAAATACAAAATGATTATTCTAAAATACTATTTGCTATATTGATTAATATAATTGTTGCAAGTTCATTGAAATGAAAATTTTGTGGCTGGACGTGCAAAATACATTTTTAAAGGGTGAGAAAAAATTTTGTGCAAACACTAACTAGAATAACTGTTACACGTCTACATTAATTGACATAATTGTTGTAAGTTCACTAGAACCAGAGTTTTGTAATTTGATGTGTCAAATAAATTTTGGAAAAGGAGGAGCATAATTTCCGTGACTAATAAATTTGTTACGACACTGAATGTCTAGAAATAGATATTCAGCAATTAACACAACATATTAATAGGTATATTACTCATTCTAAGTCCAGAATTTTGCAAATTTAGGTTCAAAACGAATTTTGGAAGCTTGAAACACATGATTCGAATATTTTAAAAAGCTGAGTGTGGAAGATTGAATACGTAGCTCGTTGAAACCAGAATTTTCTTTGGTGTATACAGCAAATGTTGAAAGGTGAAATGTATAATTCACAAAATATTAATTCCAACGTTACTATAATTACGTTTCGTATAATAGAATTAATTCCAGTGTTTTACGAATTAATGTTCAAAATCAATTTTGGAGGCTTAACACAGGTTGTATATCATCAAAAAAAGTTTGAGAAAGCCTTAAATATTTGAAAATAAACGTGTTATAGTATAAAAATGCTATAAAATATCAACAACTATATTATTTATTATAATTGCTGTAAGTATGTGGAAAGCAGTATTTTGATGTTCAAACTGAATTGATTTACGTACCCAAAATAAGTATTTGTTCAGCATTTAGTGAGGGGAAATAAATTTTGCACAAATAAAATAAAATATTACCTATTCTAATATTAAATACTTTCTCATAGAACCTAGCCTTGGATTATTTAGTACGAGAAAGCTTGTCAGACTCGTTTGTGGCTCGAAAAATAAGAAAAGAAAATTGCAATTTTGCATTTCAGGACATTATTATTATATTTCCTCAGACATTTCGTATCATTGTGCATAATATGAGCTTATCCATCCCGAAATCATAATCCACAAAGTAACATTACATCCATTAACCATGAAAAGTGGCAATTATGAATTTGCGAAAATGGATATGTCCAGGTTTTTAACCATTTTGATGATAATATATTAGGTTGTCCCAAAAGTTGGTTTTCGATGCATGCACATAATGCAAATTCCTATTAAGAAGTACTAAAATATTAACATAAAGATTATCGTATTGTTTGTATTTATTTAGCGACATTAAAGGAACACAATGCGGAAGAAACTTTTGGGACAACCTAATATATGTCCAAAGAAATAACTACCGTGTCTTTATGATAAATAAAAGTGAATAAAAAAATTTGGTATCCGATATTTCGATGGGGCTGGTAGTTCTGGTGTTAAACGAGTTGGTCGAGATGTCCTTTGGAGCCTGTCCCTCATAAACCGTAATCATTTACAATCGCGAACCCATTAACCATCCAGGTGCGAGTCTCCGAACCGAACCCGGCTCGCCAGTGCCTGCCGGGTAAGCGGCTCGCGCATTTCTAATATTTGTCTGCGATCGGCGGCTCCTTCTCGTTCCCGTTCGAGTATCGGTCTATCCTCTCTCTCCTGGAGCTCTGGAGGCTCCTCTTTTTGCCCAGTCCGCACACACTGGGATCAATAATGCACCAACCACTCGCCCCTCTCCTTCTCTTTCCTCTTGAAAACCGTACCAGCGGCCACCCACCCACGCCTGCTAGCACCCCTACCATCTCCCAACTCTCCCACCCTTTCCATTTCATCCCCTCTCCTCCTCAATCCAGCTATCTATCTCCCTTTCCCTCATTGGCAACCCCTGCCAGTGCACTGTGTCCTCTTTGTTCAACTTTGTTCGCCAACCCTCTCGCACTTCCCAGTTCAAGGTACACCCATCTCTGTCTCGCCTTAGTTTAGATGCTCCTAGGTCCCTCACTGTTAGATTCAGTAGGATACTATGTTCCTCTTGCTCCAGCTAGATATGCTCCTCTCTGTTTCACTCAAGTTCTCGGTTTCTGTCGCTCCGGGAGCATTGGTTGCGTCTTTCTTGGACTCGGAGGCACATAGGACTGTGCTCTTCTTGCCTCCTCCTCTTTCTTCAGCCAAGTTCTCCGTTTCTGTTCTACCGCGTGCACCGGCTCTGTTACTCTTAATATCAATGAGGTAGTAGCCTCTTTCTTCAACCGTACCTTCTATTTCTGTTCTACGCCGGCTATTCTAGCTCTCTCACTCTTAAATTGAGTAGGGTACAGCGACGCGCTTTTCTCTTTGTCCTACCGAACAGTCCTCTTTCTCCAACTAGACCCTTTGGTCCTCTTCTACTAAGCTACCCTAGCTCACTTATTCTCAATACTAGCAAGGTATCCTCTTTCTTCAGTATGAATGCTCTGTTCCTCTTGCACCAGGCAGCCTCTGGTCTCTTCTTTCAACCGAGGTCTATGGTTCTCTTCCTCTTGCTCTAGGCCCCCTAGCTCCTTCACTCTCATTATCAGAGCTCTCTGTTTCTCTGGCACTGGGTACCTCCTTTGCTGAGGGTACCGGTCTCCTCTGTTTCTGTTGCACCACACAGCCTAGCTGCCTCGGCGAGTTCTCTCCTTTTAATCTCCCCTGTCCCTCCTGTAAAAGTTATCATAGTTGTCCCTACAGGGCGAGGATGCGGATCTTTTTGTTTAACTCTCCGTTTCTGTTTTGTTGCTTGCGCATAGTTCTCTTGTTGTAGTTACTGACTTTAACTGGCCTGACTCCCTTAATTAAGCTACTGCCATCTCTCTTTCTCTTCAACGAAACGGCCTGTTCTTGCTCTAGCAGACGTATGCATCTAGATTCTTTGTTTCCTTCTATTTAGCCCACTTTAGGCTCGAGTAATAGCTACTTTAGGTACGGGTGTCTTTTCTCCTACAAATTATCCGTTTGTCTTGCACTTGCTCATTCATTCTCAGACTCTTTTAGGACTCTTTGGCTTGGTCTTCTCTGTTCTAAACGATCCTCCGTTCTTCCTTTACTGGATACACCCGTTCCACCACTCTACAAACTACAGTTCTTTGTTCTGAAGGATCCTCTGTTCAGCTTGTTCTAGATGCACTAGTTCCATTACTCTAAAAATTTTAGACCTCTGTTCCTATTCCACTTGTCCAAAAGACTACCTTGTCTACTTTGCTGAAGGTACAGTCTGCTTCTTCCAACTGTCTACCTCTACCTCTATACAGACAACCTGCTTCTGTATAGCCTGCCGCAAGTTTACCTCTCTAGATGACGAGAGAGAGAGAGAGAGAGAGAGAGAGAGAGAGAGACAGAGAGAGAGGGAGAACTGCAGTTTGAGGTTAGGAAAACTTGGTTAATAACTTGCTGGAATTGAGGATGAGGGACACGAAAGAAATATAGAAGAGTAGCCTAGTGAAGTCGAAAGTGAGGTTAGTAGTGAGGTAGTAGCCAGTGGAAGGGGAACAGATGATTTCCTTGGACAAAGACAGTACCTAGGTAGTCTTGAGAGTGAGGATACCAAGGCGGTTGTTGAAACGGAGAAATAGAGGAGTCTGCAGAAGCTAAGAGTGACATATAGGGTACACAGTGGAACATAAACAAAGACTATAGACTAGCCTAGTGAAGCCTAATTGTAGTTGCTAAGCTAGCTAGTGGGAAAGGACAAAGGACCTAATTGTAGAACCAGTATTAAAACTATGATTCAGATAGATGGGGTAATTGGTGCAAGAAGAACATAATCCTGATTGAGTAGTTAGTAGACCAGAAAGAGAGGGCCAGTGGAAATATTAGGGGGATCTAGAATAAGTAGTGGAAGAAAAAGAAGTGTATTGAGGGATAGCTAGTGGAAAAAAAGAGAGCCATTCTAGGAAAACCAAGAACGAGGCAGCTATATCACCTGCTAGACCAGAACCGAAGGCCCTGGGTGTAAAATAAATAAACAATCTACTCGAGGAGACACTAGTACATCCTAGCAAACCCCAACTAAGGAACCCGGGTATAAAAGAAACAGCCCATCCCTAGAAATCATGGGCCCACCCCTAAATTCAGGAGGAAGCGAGCCAGAGAGTATCCCCTATACCCTTCTCTCTCTCTATATCTCTCCCTCGCTCTTCACAGCCGAACATCAGCCAGAGTAAGCTAGCTTCATCCTCCCTCCTGCTCGCAACTCTCCTTCCATCTCCCAGCCTCTCCCCCTTACTCTGTGCCTAGCTCCTCTCACCCCTACCAACCCTTTCCCGGCACACGCAACGTCCCTCTCATTCCAACCTCGTCTCTCTCCAGTCCCTCCCCTCTCGAATGTCTCTGCGTCCTCCTTCTCGTTACCTTGTCCAAAGCTCCCCCATTCAGACTCCGCCACCTTGCGTCGTCCTCTCTGTTCCTTCAGGACCCTATAGCTCTCTCTCTCTCTCTCTCTCCCTCGCTCTCTCGCTTCTTCCAAAGAAAGAAAGCACCCTCTTTCTCCCACTCACCCCCTCCAGCCCTCATCTGGGCTACAGAGCGAGGAACCGGCCCTCCCTCGACGGAGAATTCAAGCTTTGATGAAATCCACGGCTTGCTCTGATATCGAAAAGCATTTAAACGCTGTCCACCCCTTCTTTCACCCACCCTGCCATCTCTCCGAGTCTTCGTTTTTCTTATTCTTCGTGTACTCCTTCCCTGACACAATACTTTTTCCATTTTCCTTTGTTGGGTCGTGCTACCGGCGCCGCATACCTCAGGATCCGTGTTTACACGGTTTTATGGCAGTCTCACACCCCCAAACTGATCAGCCCGTATGGTCACATGCTCTGCCTCTTTTATATGGGGATTTTGAGCAACAGATTTTACACTGATTTTTTATAATTGTTCGCAGTGGTGTTTTCTGGCTGCAGATGGATTTCAGTGCAAAGACTTCTGTGTTCAGACTGTTAGAGGGCGATAGTGGTAACAGAAAACCGATTTCGGTCCATGGAAGCGTTAACATAATCCTTTTCGGGGGTTTTGAATGGCTGAGATTCTTTGTTTTGGAGAGATTGAATTTGGTTTTGACACGTTTTCGGAGATATACAGTGATTTTGAAATGATTTTGGTGAAGGCGGCTGATTCTTTTTATTTTGGGGGTAGTAACCGGGTTTTGCAATTTGTTGATCAATCGTCCTTGCCACATTTTTATGGTTAGGTTTAATGAAAAAATGGGTTCTAGCAGCAGCATAGTGCAGGATTGAAGATGCAATTTGCATGTTCAGAAGAATAATTGTAGCTATTGTAATATCTGAGTTCCATACTCAAAAAAATTATGTCTTGTTAGCTAAAGAGTAGACAATTTTTATGCAAAAATTTGTATATTGATATCTGCTTCCTGTCCACAAAAAAAAATTCATAAAAATGTGTAAACAAAATTTTTACTTCAGTTGAAATTCAACAGTCGCCACTTTGGGATGATTTATTTGAAAAAATTAGTATTTACTAGCTAAGGAGTTGACAATTTTTATGCAAAAAATTACGTATTGATATCTGTTTTCTTTTCGTGGTAAAAAATTCGCAAACTTATCGAAATGAAATTTCAGTAAAATCCCAATTTTGTCACACGACTTTTATTTAACGTTACTTGCTTTATCATTTGAAAGCACAGGTTGGAAGCATAAAAATGTAAATGTGCAACTATGATTTTTATCGTGATGCGGAGTACACACTGTGCTGACCCCGAAATTATAAAAATTACGGACTGGCTACGCCCCTGTCTCTTCTTTCAGTGAACTTCGTCTTGCAATTATGTAAACGTGGCCTTAAAGGCGAGTTCATTATCCGCGCTGATAAAATTTCAACGGAAAATTACAAAGCACATTCTTTGCTGACAGAAAAATTAATACACAGGTTCGTATGTCTCGAGAAAGACCTACACTTTTTTTAGTCGTCTTCGTAAATTTGCTTAGCTCGGCGGAAAGCAGATATCAGCGTGTAATTTTCTGCATAAAGCTTGTTGACGCTTTAGCTAGCGCAAAATAATTTTTTCAGATGAAGAATTTTAAAAGAGCATTGATATTGCAATTATTTGAAAACCAAGTTTCTCCTGAAAAGTTACGAAATTTAGATTTGATCATTTCTGTAAATATTTTGCATTATTTTTTTAGAAAAATTTGCTAAAATCCTTTAGCTATTATAATACAATTTTTTCAAAATAAAAAATTCCCCAATTGAGATCACTGTAATTACTATTCTATGGTAGTGCAAACTATGGGATATTGAATTCTGCAATAACGCGTTGCGAAGGTATTTCAGCAATTAATAATTATTTTATAGTGAGAATGTTAAACGCAATATTGTCAGAAGAGATAAAATTAAATGGAATTTAATAGCTAATTTTATTCCGTTTAATTTCTTCAAATATTGTGTCGAATATTACTGAAAACGTTCCGGCTACGTAATTTTTAATTAACATTGCGTAATAACAATTTGTGGCGATGGAAAATAGTATGCAATTAGTGTGTACATTACAGTGACCGACATACGGGTGGCGAATGTTTTGTCAATATGGAGGATCAGGCTTTAATATCGACTAAACTGAGCCCAACTCGGTTACGAACGTTTTAAAGCAATCTGCATCGTCCCACAATATAAACAATTGCATATCGCTCACCATATTCGATGCATCCATCCGTAAGTGATTTTTCAGTTTCTTACCTGCAACAAAAGAAACAGTAATTAATACCAAAAATTTCACAAAATCTTTCATTTCTGTGTATATAAAATCCTTATAAAATTTCTATACACAAAATAACTCCAATCTGATTATTGTTTGAATCCTATTGTTTAAAAATCGTCTTGTATGATATATTACCTTTTTTATTTTCCAAAGAATTTAATTTGGTAGGTTTCTTATTTTGTCAAAGCCTCTACTTTATAAAACTTTCAATTTCATGACTTTCTTGGAGTGATGCAAATGGTTTTTACCTTAAGAAAGTCTGCAAACTCAACCTAATATAATATAATAACATATATTTCACAGTAACATTGAAAACATTTTTGCATGTTTGAACAATGTTTATTTCACTGAGACACTGCCAAGTCAATTTTATTTAGTTTTATGATTTATTTTGCAACTCAACTTCAAAAGTTATACAAACGGTTTTTACCTGAAGAGAAAAGGCTGCAGACCCTACCTAATGCAATTACATATATTTTAGTAACATTTTAAGAACATTTGCCCATGTTTGAACAATTTTTATGTGATGACACTGCCAAGTCAATTTTAATTTTGTTGCAACGCAACTACAAAAGTTATGCAAATGTACCTTACCTAAAAAAATTCTTTGGACCCTCTCAAGTAATAACAATATATATAGGGAAACTATAGTTTAAACAATTTCTGAAGCGAAGTCCTCCGATTCAACTGCATTGATGCCGATTCAACGCAATTTCTTCTGCGAACATACTCGATAGAGACCAGTACACGTACAGTGGCTCACGAATGATCACGAATGACCTTTTTATAATTGTAACAAACGAGCTGATTTTTTATAATCAATTAGAAGCACTGGTTTATGAAATGATATGCAACGAATATTTTCCAAAAAATTATAATTTACAAAGTTACATGCAAAGATAAAAAAGTCATTTTTTAAACTTTTTTATTAGGGCCCTTAAAGACAATTTTTAAAAATATACGTTTTTTGTAGATCTATTAGTTATACACATGCTGAAAATTTCGTCGAAATCGTAGTTTTACAAGATTTTTGATCAGTGTCTGCTTAAAATCCACAAAATCGTACATCTCTCGATGCGTGTCGTTTTTCCCTGCGTCAACCGATATCTATTTATACATATATATGTATATATTCTTCTAATTGATTATAAAAAATCAGGTCGTTTGTTACAATTATAAAAAAAAGTTATTCTGTTTTAAAGGGCGTTCGAATACTTTCGTGAGCCACTGTATGTTTTCGCTGAAAATACAAATGTGCGTGTTCCCACAGGCATGTAACACCATGAAAATAGTAGCAACATTTACCAGTGTATATCCCATTTCTCCGGCGAGGCGCTCGGGGCGATCGACTAACTAGCTCCCAGCAGATCCTTCAGCAGCGCAAGTATTATTGTACAAAATGGAGGCTCCATGCCAGAACATGCTCGTTACTACCGATCGACATTCATAAGCTGCTCGAAATACGAATTCCAGCCTCGATTGCTCGGAAACCAGCTGATTATCACGAAACCAAATCGGTTTTCTACTCTCACGAGTGCAAGCCTTTCTTTCAAAATTCGTATCTACAAAACTAACTACTATATCCAGCCGATTCTTCATCAATCTAAATTAGAGAACTTTACTTCGTTGCAAAAAAATGATCTCGGAGTGATACATTCATTTTATAACATTGCAAATGACGATAAAGTTTCTGTCAAACGAAACATTGAGTAGGTGTAGAAATTATGGAACAACTCCTCCATTTTGTAACGTTTTCACATTTGCAAAATTGCTACGTGAAGCTGAAAGTTTATATGTGTTTATACATATACAACAGAATATTAGAATTTTTCATTCAATATTTAGGTATAAACGAAATGTTAAACTTGGCCATTTTACTGTTTCCTTTTTAACAATCGATGTTTAGTGAAACAGTATTTCCAATTTCAAAAAATTGATATATCAAGCTGAGAATTGTGTTTATAACTTGCAAAATTATTGGAATTTTTGATTCACAGTATTTGTTTAAAAAATGCTGAAAATATGTTTCTTTTCTTGAATTTTTATTTCTGAAACTACCCTGGAGAATTTATCCTGGAGGATTGAAAAATTAATGTGTAAACAAATAAATGTCACTAAAGAGTAGTACAAATAAGAATTCCAGCTTGAAAGGCTCTCGGTCACATTTTTCGTGTTCTCAGGCATAACAGGACTATTGATCCTGCCAGAAAACGTTGCTTATGGCGTGCTAAAGTTGTTTGGCAGCAATGTAGACAGTTTTCGAATTTTTCCAACGATTTACGGCGCCCACGTCGTTGATTTCCCGGCGTGGCTCGTTCGAAACCGCATTTTTGCGAGGATCGAGCGTAATTAATGTTACACGGAGGAAAATTTGAATGTATGCGAGGTGCTGGGGGTTCGCGGCAGGGAAGTTGTTGTTGAAAGCGGGCACGGAACGAAACGCGGAAACAACGTCTCGTTAATCGTAGAACGCATTATTCGGGGCTCCGTCGTTTCCTCGCAGTTATTGCGGATAGAACACGGGAGAAATGTGTGCCGTAATTTCGGATATTGCGCCTCACTTTTCGAATTAATCGCACAGCATCGAAAACCCAGATATTTCGCCCGACAATTCCTGAAATGCGAGTGGTTGGCCCGCCAACCCTTGGCGAATCTCCGAAATTAGCAATTATAATTGCAGCCTCGACTGATCGACGATGTCCGATTATGATACACTTCGTATTCAAAGCTGTATCTGCAAACCGGCGAAGGAAAATCTCGAGTTTTAAGGGGTCCTTGGAAAGGGGAGGCTTCGAGTTGAAGTTTGAGTCGCGGAAAAAATTCTTTGGAACTCCCTGGAAAATTCGTGTTGAGTACGGTATTTTTAAGAAGAAACACGATCTTTGCTCTGCCGCTCGATTGCTTAAAAATAAGCGACTCAGGGCCGTTGAAAGTAGAGACTTCAGCCTTTGAAATGAGCCTAGGTAGATTCTGTCGCGATTTTTTTTTATACAAAGTTATAATAATTTGAATTTTCTAACTTTGCACGAACGTTTCTCGAATCTCGATCGCCTAGCAACGAGATTCGACAATTTTTTTTCGCAGGCGATTACTGAACAGAAAATTCCAACTTTTTAACTGGAAACAAACATAACTGCGAGCTTTGCATATGCAATTTTTTTAATTTGAAAAATCTCATGAAATAGCGACAGCAAAAATGTTTATTTATACATCGTTTTCTTTGCTCGCCCAAACTTTCCTTCGTCGCGAACTCACCGCGCAAACCTTGTTGCATTAGGCCACCCCGAAGGCTACGAACAAAAACAGACTCCTCCAAGCATCCTACAGCTGCGACAATATTATTCCTCGCCTCTGATTAGCTGATTTGCAGGTATTGACGCAGGATCCCATAAGTCTCGCGAAACGGATTTCTTTCGCAGAAACCATTGCACCGAAGGAAAGAAGATAAAATACAAATCCCGAAAGAAAAGAAGAGTCAAAATTGTCATGTGACACCGTAGGTAGAAGGATATGGGTTTCATCTGTCGCATCAAAAACGATTATGCGACTGCTTGAATGTTCGCAATTTATAGAAACATCAGTATACAATAGTTGTACTGACGAGACAATACTAATCCCACGATAAAACTGTTTGGTTTCTACCTATTTATTTATGGAACTTTTACCACCATATGCGTGACATTTTTCTGATTAAAATGAGCACAAACATGATATAGTCATGATATGCATTTGCTTGTGTAATCCACTATACAGCGGAACCTCAGCTCGACCTTGCATTTTTCCTTTAAGAAAATATCCGTTCCTGTAGGACTTTGGACAATATTCTTCACTATATTTATTGTAGGCAACTTTGCGTTCTTGTTTCTCAAAAAACAGCAAGCATAAAATGAACAATGGATTATGAAACTAGAATCCAAATTCAATTTTTTTAAAAATACGAAATTTTTTATTCCGCGTCTTCAATGTAAATTTTCATCCATGTTTCAGCCACATCTACCAATTTTTAGACGTCGAAAAAATCAAAATTGAGTTTCTTATGAGCGATCAAGTACAGGATGATTTTATTTGAGGTTCATTTTGCAAATTTATTAATATAAAACTGCTAATTAATATGAAACATTGTAAAACTTCTGCGTAGCTTCGAAAACATTGTAACATTTAAAAACATTTTATCGACAATTTATAATATAATGCATACATAAATATTTAGAAACTATTAGATGCAGAGTGTAATCCATTATACAGCGGAACCTCGGCTGTCCGAACAATATCTGAATTCTCTATTTAGCCGACTTTACAAATCAAGATTTGAACTATGACGTTCAATTGCGGATAATCGAGGTTCTGCAGTATCGTGGATTAGACGCGCAAATGCGAACCAAAGAATATCATGTTTGTACTCATTTTAATCAGAAAAACACGGCAGATATACTGGTAAAAGTTTCACCGATGAATGATTGAAAACAAAGAGACTTTATCATTGTCTTTCTGCTTTTCAACGCCAACGGTAAGAGATCGAGGAATAGTCGGCGCACACGATACAAGGGGCAATTCAGTGCCGAAGATACCACATATATCGAGGCATTACTGTACTTTCTATCGGGCAGAAACGCGTCTGCATAATTATGCTGTTTGTAATGCCGGGGATAAAAGTAATCTCCGTGACTGTCGACGCTAATATCGATACATCTCGTCGGCAGCAATCCCACAGGTTCCTCTGAACTCGTGAGAAAAGTAGCTGCCGCCCACTTTCACGACTGTCGGAGTCGCTGCTGCTGCGTTCCATCCAACTTTCCGCTGACAGCTCATCACGATTCCCGAAGTAGAACGATCTTCGCGACGCGAGCCGTCGGGTTTGCTCGCGTCAGAAGCGTCGATCGCGGCAGAAAATTAAATGCGAGGGACTTACAGACTTTGCGGTATATGACTATGTGCCTCCTCCTAACACTGAGAATTGAGAGTCGTACACTTTCGAATGGTTCTTTTGGATGGAACGTTCGTTTCGATATTTGGGTCTGTTAATTCTAAGAGATGATAACTTTGTGATTATTTACGATATTCGCCTGAAACCAACGACGAATGATAAGCACGTATCACCTTCGTTTTATAGATTTTTTACAAATTTTTTTACCATTCATTAGGGACAGGAAAAAGATATTTGTCGGTGAAAAAATGTTTTTCCTCAATGAAACTACTTCCTGGATCTAATTTCTATTTAATGGAGGAGCGTCGTAAGAGGCGAGTGAGAACCGTGGCAGCAACCTTTTTGTTGATTGAAGCTCTCGGTCCCATTGTTTACCAGATCGCGTCCCGCGAGCTCGATCGACTGTCGATGTTTCCCCGCAATCCACTTCTCCGCAATCAATTTCCCAGGAAGTCATAGCCGCGCGAGCGCGGGCGGTCGCGGGGGGCCCGGGAAAAAACGAGAATAAAGCAAACGATTAATTAAAGCGGCATCTCCCCCAAAAAGTTAATTAAACCCAGCACGTTCCCGGGGTCTCCTACGACTATCGGAGCGAAAGCAAAGCCAACAAGAACCGGCTGGAACGGTTCTCGGGGGCGAATTCTCTGCTTGCTTATCCGTCGCGTCGTTCGAGAATGTGAGAACAGTCAGCTGTGGACTCGGCCCGGGGAATAAGTCGAGATACGTGTTGCGACAACAGCCGGGGACAGGACGAGGCTGCAAGCACCAGGATAACGGTGCTGCACGCGAGTCCAGATCGAACGATTTTTTCCTCCGGAAAGTGTAAACAAATCGGATAAGGAGCCGGAAAGAACACGGTCACGGACAAAACGATAGGAAACTACGTTCCTCTGTGTTTCCGTACGACATCGGAAGAAAATGTGCATTTCCGCTGTTTAGAAACTCGTGAATAGACTTTTCTGTCGCACTTTCTAAATGTAGAAATGAGACTGTCTGATAACAAGATTTGGAGCGTTCACGAATTTTTTTCGAAAATAAAAAGCAGACATAAAAATTCCAATTTTTAACCGTACACAAACGCGACCTCCATTTTTCCGTATCAATGTTTTAAATACAGAAACATCGCAAAATGCCGTACTGACTCACCAATTTCGAGATTAAACTGTCTAATGACAAGATTGGGAGCGCTTACGAATTTTCTTCAGAAATAAAAGGCCGACATAAAAATTCTATTTCTTTTACCGTATAAAAATGCACCTTCTAGCTTTCCACGTGAATTTATTTAAACGCAGAAATGTTGTAAAATGGCGGAGATGTGCGCAGATTTCGCAAGCAGCACGAAAAAATTTGTCCGAGCTTCTGATGAATTTTTTACCCAGTTACGGAATAACAAATCAGATTTTTATTTAAATTTCGAGGGAGTCGTCCGGGTGATTGCAGTAGGAACATTTTAGAAGCCGCAGTTAACGTCGCCAGTTATCAGCGGAATAAATCAATCGGCAAATTTATGTAACGCGTTTTACGAGGGTTGTAAAATTTCGGAACCATTTTGAATACGTTAAACGAATATAGAATAGGCTACGCAGCTGTATTTTATTAAATAGAGGTTGCTCTCGTAAAAGAGGAACAGTAAAGGAGGACACTCTCAAATTCTACTAGGTCGGGCTCTGGTGGAGGGGAAAAATCATTCGTTTCTACATACGCTAATAAAAATTCTCTTAACTTCTTTACAGCGCGAGTCCGGGGTGTCTAGTTATCTCTGTTACGACTCTATGGTTCCGTTTCTACTAGCATATTTATCACTTTTATCGCAGCTTTTCTGTTCAACCTACTTTCGCGCCGGTGAACAATCAGAAATCTCGGCGAGACTCATTCTGACAGCTAGTTAACATAACTGACAATATCATACGACATAAAAAAAGAGAATTCCATTTCTATAATAAAATAACTGTATTCGTAACAATTTAATTTATCCGCGTTCTCTTTTTCTGAAACACATTCAATTGTCACCGATTGAAAAATTGCAATGAACACTGTTACTGAAAACGTGTTCGACAGTTTTGAACATGTAGCCCAATATTGAAGTTATGCTGTAAAAAAATATATAAAAAACTTTTTAAGGAGAAAATAGTGGTTTAAAATTTGATTACAAGATTTGACGCATACAACAACAACGACAACTCGGCAAACTATATAAGCGTGGTAAAAAAGTTTCAAATAAAAATATCGTACACAAGAGTGTTAAACAAATTATCCAAGTTTCCTTCTCAAAAAATTCCCGAAAAAGTCGTCAAAGCAAACAATAGTATGTGCTAGATGCACAAACTGTATGCATAACAGAGTTCGACACAGTGTTGTACGAAAACGAAAAAATACTATGTTCTATTAACAACATAAACCCACTTTACTCACGGACGATTTCGTTTCTTCAGGAAAGTGGTTGTAACAAAAAGCCTTTTCAAAGATACCGCAGTCTCACTACCATAGAATCCTTTCAGCAACAAAATGAAATTTTTTACATAACAAAATATACTCTCTTGATTTTTTTTTTGTGCGTCTGATGCATCAACTATACCCAGTGACTCGCCAATTTTGTTCCAGCCAATTCCACAGCATGGCAGCAGAAACACAAATACGTCTGTGATGCAGTTTTCCGGAAACAGAAGAATTTCTCGAGAGCTTGCACAGTTTTCGTTTTGCATAAAAATCCACATGCTATTAATTAATCCACAGCTTAGAGCGGCGTAACGAGCACCTTATCGATCACACACTGAATCCTTAACCCCGTAATCAGCGATCCATTCAATTACCGTTTGTTTAGTAGCTGTTGCACGCCACAGCATGGCAAGGTAGGTAATATCACTCGCAGAGGAAGATAATCGGCTTGCCTGTCCTAAGTAAATGACATTCAGCTTGATAATTAGTATTCAGACGGTTTTATCAGAGAAAGGATTTAATTACGCACGGGGAGATATCGATAGATCGCGGAGATCTCGCTTGTCGCTATCAAGATCTGCCCGGCTATCAATCGTGGCTGGGTCACTGCTAAGATATATTGCCTGAAGCGTTATGTTAGAACGGACATAATGAATGACGTAAATCACCGTCATGATACGCGGACGTGATTTAGCGAGCTCGGAGACCAGGGACAAAAAACAGGAATCGATTAATTGGGTCGGTCCAAGGATTTTAATAATGCATCAATTATTATCGGCGCACGAGATTTATCGTGTAAACCCTCTGTTCTCATTCTTTTCGGTTTTAACGAGTTTCTGAGTGCGATAGCATTTCTGCTGTAATAATCGTTATGGAAACACTTCCTTCGCGAACTAAATTTATAGGGAATTTTCACGAGTAGTCTACTTACTGAGAGCCTGTTAGTATTACTGATAGGAACAATTATTTATCGGGGTAAATAAATAATCACTGACGCATAGTGTAGAGAATTTGAGGTTAGCTGTTTATTGCTACATGTTGTCTATGTTCCGACGCGACCTATTCTCTGCGCTTGCCCGAACGGCAGATGGCGCTGCCGCCGTAAAAATCCAGAACAATGACCGTCAATTAATTATTTTGAATGAATCTTAGTTTGAAAAATAAAAGGGAGCTTTCCTCATGACCAGACCGCGGATCTTTATGCATTTATCGCTTATAAAAATGTTGAAAATAGGCTAGAATATAAAATTCGGTAGAATTTTGAACAAATTCCATTTGTTTTTCATCTACAACAGCTGTTCCCATTAAAAATATGATTTCATTTCATTCCACTTTCCTAAAATTTATCGACAAAAATTGGAAATGCAGAAACATCCGCAGTCTACTCATGACCGAAAATTTCATTGCTATTAGATCACTTTATAAGAAATTCTCACCTGTATAAACGTAGCCACTGGTAAGAAATACTGTAACTTTTCAACGCGGTAAAGATAGCATATATATGATAGTCATAATCACAATAAATGATAGTGATAATCAACTCGGCACGATGAATAATTTCCAAAATAAAAATTCATAAACGTTATTGTTGTCATGACGAGGAAAAATGAAAAAAATTGAAAGTCTGTGATTTCGTAAATAAATTTGAAATCAGCAAATTGATGACGTAAACCCGCCCTAATCTTCCGCATACTATACAGTGTCATATACCTGTATATACAAATAAATAACATTACAAACATGTAAACCTGTATAAATAATTTTCAAAGATGCAGAACCGCCCCATTTCTGTCAGCGAGTGCAGAAGGTCCCGCTCGCTCCTCGAGGGACCGTCCGCAAGTGACAATCGCCGATTCTCATGAAATTTTGCAGCAAGCGGAACGGTGAAACATATTTGACACGTATTTCCTTTATCGGCAATCGTCCACATTGACGGGGGGTGAGAACAGCCCCCAAAGGTGTTCGAGAAAACCCATTTCGCTGAATATCTCTAGCACCGTCGCGTCGCAGGCTAGACAAAGAATAATCATTGTAAAATCAGAAAGCTCCGCGGCACACTCTTTACCCCAGCCATACATTCTCAACGCTTTCGTCGTCTTTCGTTTTCTTCGAAAGATATTTTTCGAGCTATTTAAATTGGACTGAACGAGAATTACGAGTCCTCCGAGGCCTCGAGTCCTTCCGCAGCACGTATCCTGCGGAAGGAATAGCAGTCTTGGATTATTTAGCATGAAATGGACATCTTCTGGCCCGGTACGTAATATTAATATGGTCTCCAGCACTCGCTGTGCCGGAGACAATGGCGGAGATTGTGTTGAATGCAGTAATCAGAGGGCAGACTGCGTCCTGAGGGACTTTGCCGAGGCTCCTCTCCTCTTCCTTGGCTTACTTCTCTCTTCGTGTTGATCCTGCGGCGGCATGGGACTCTCCTCTTTCCGCACGCGATAGCTTTTCTTCCCCTACAACACGCTCTTTCTGGCGTTTTTTTCTTTTCTTGATTTTTAATGAGCGCGACCGGGAAACGTCCTTTCTCAGAAAGTTCTAACGTTGCATTGTGAAAAATTTATCCTCCACTGCCGTGGGATGCAGCTTTCTCGAAGTCTGGTACCTCGATTGTCAACAGATATACCATCATACAATAGACTGCAAATTTTATGCATTTATTACAAAAATGAATAGCTGTAATTTAAAACATTAGAAGAATTTACAAATACTGTTACATCATTTTCGATCTATTGAACGTATTCAGAGTTTCACACTAGTCCGTTGTCATTCAGGTAGAACCATTATTATTTTGCATAATTGTCTGACTTGCTTGCAAGGAGCAGGAGCTAAGTGACAACTTGTTTTTAACGAGATATTTCAAGTACACTGAGAATAACAGAACAATACTATTAGATTCTTTTTCAAGTAGTTCATAATTCGCGCCGCGAATAGTTCTAGGGCCCACCGCACCGTGGCGCCACGAACACCTTGTGCAACCCATGGACCTACAGGACTGAGCATTAGCCTGCGGGGGTGCAAGAAAAGACGGAAGGGGTATCATTACGGACCACATGTGGTGCGCTCTATAAGCGACTCTAAATACTAGTGTAGCGTCTGCATATTTGCGCATATTTGCAATGAAATTATAAGAAAAATAGACACTCAACATTCATTTCTTACTTGACTAAACCATTGTAATGATCAGCATGTATTATACGATCATAGGATACACCTGATCAAGTGTATAATTAATAATTACGTTAAAGTCAGGTACAATTATATCTGTAAGCAAGAAAACAATGTTGCTAATAGCAAAAGAAATTATTTTAATAAATTAATATTGTTTTCTGGCCATTAAGTACATCGTGTTGTTATTGATCCTTTACATATTTCTTATAAAATCACTGATAATTTTTCAATATCCTTTATGATGAAAAACGTAATATTTATTTACGTAAAAAACGGAAAGAAAACAAAGGAAAAGCCGGTTTCGAAATTCGAATTGAGCAGCAGAAATTGCACGGGACCGGCGCCTCAGCAGCACAATGTTCCGAGAGCGTCTCCGGAAATAGAACGTGGTAGCCGGTGCACGGAGTTCCGGATGCAGTTTTGAGTGGCCGAGTGCACCGTCTCGTAATCTGCCCACGTAATTAACGCGGTGGACGTTAGTGCGGATCGTCGGGAAGCCTCAGGTGAAACGGAATGGGATATTTACGAGGTAACAATCTAAGCACGCGTCCGAGTGTGCGGCCGACAACGGCGTGTGCACGTGGTTTTGTGTTGCAGGCGTTGCACCGGCGGCGGCGGTCGGACGGTGCATCGCACAGTTGCACATCCTCCCTTGCGCGATGCCACTGTGTGCGCGAGAGCGGTAACAAGAACAGCCTTCGGGGAGCTGTTGCAGCCCCTCGAGGCTGCCGGTGCGACTTTATTGCAGCAATAAGAGTTATCACCTGGTGATAACTGCCCCCATAACGCCCCCGCGCGATGAATACATTTTCCACCCCTTTTGTCTTTCGCCACGGTATCCGCCAACTTATCCACGCCATCGCTACCCTATTCTGCTCTTTGTCCTACCCCCTTCCGCACCCCCTAGCAACCTCTCCTCTCTCGCTCTCGGCAAGTTACTTTTCGTTTTACACTCTTTAACGTCTTTTCTGCCTGTTTGTTTCCTTTGATGCGCTTTGCGCCCCGCTGCACAATGGACTGGGACCGGAGAATTTTAGAAAAATTCGAGGAGAAACCGTTCTTTATTTTAGGCGATCATTCTACTGTTTGAGATTTAGTATCGTACGCTTCTTTTTTTTCAGCGGAACGATTCTATTGTTTTGCTAAATTTGATCTAGACAATGCGAGTTCGTTGTTTTCTGCAGTGGATGCTGGAGAGTCCCATCTATACGCGGTGGAAACCTTGTGGTTTTGAGTCTTTCGATTAGGCAACACTTCTATTTGGTTTTGTAGTTATGAATTTTTATCTTGAAAATTTATAAGGAGGCTCGACACGGAATTCGTAAATGTATTTCGACGCACGTGATGCTTCGTCAATCGCTCGCAAGGGACTGTCTATTTTATTTTAACAAAATCACAACGTAAAACATACATTTGTTAACAAAACATTAACGCAACATGCAAATCAAATAAAAACATATATGACACGTAAATCGATAAAAACATATATAACACTTAAACATTAAACTCACACTCAGTCATAGGACATGCACACTTACATCATTCTTACAAATTACATATTTTGATTGTAAATTGATTCTCTTTTCTCATAGTTAAAAACTAGTACTGTCGTACTAGCCGGTTTCTTAATAACAAATTAATTTCCTAGAATATTGCCACAAAATTATATATTATTTTATCAAGGAAACAAATGGTTTGTTATAAATAGTAATTAAAAACAAGAATTAGCTCGATCGAACAACTGGTTTCCGAAATACAAATTCGTAAAAACAACCCCTTTACATATACTTTCCATAAAGACAAATAAAAGTTACTTAATATGGCTTTATTTATTAAACAAATTTCGAATGTGCAATTGCCGACATCAATGAGGGAAAGTAATGTATTCCGTACCGTTTCATGGAGAAGTGTTTTACGCCTATTTCCAGCGTGAGTTATTAATTAATGAAATATTGATTATCATAATTGAAAGAAGATTTCCTTCCGCGGCACGTATTATGAATAACATTCAACAAATATTTACTGCACAAAGAGTTCCGTACAATAATTCAAAAGCGGGTTTATATATCTTCCCTGCCCGGCATACATTATATTATCGGAACGATAATTATTCAAGAGGATTATATTTCATATCGCGCGATTGAAAATTTCATAACATAGCCGGTTCCGTTGAATAAATATTTAGGAATAATCTCGCGCGAAATGTTTTCATTCGCACACTTATTTGGTCGAAAGTCTAACGGTCTCGTCGAAACTATAGAATCCTGATCGTTAAAAATAAATTCTACCACAGGTTATTATACGACAAATCTAAATGTGAAAACTGTTATTCTCTATCTTCTTTCGTTTTTAACAGATTTAATTCTAAAGAGAAAGGGGCTCCTTCGATTTTCAGCTATTTTTAAGCTTCCGTCATAAAAATATGCAAATGTTTCTCACGGCATAAAGTGATATTGATAAAAGTATCACATTAAGAACTTATAAAACTCATTTATACTTTAAAAAAGGCCAAAGTGAATCGAGCTAATATTTAAAAAATCCATGGATTTTCTCGAAACAAGCGTCAACAATTACTACCAACTTGCATTTCGGAAAACTCCAAAATGATCCGTGCTAATATTCAATAAATTAGTGGATATTTTCGGAACAGTCGTCACCAATTTTCCCCGCAAAAGACAACGGCGTCCAAGGAAGACAATGCTCAGCAATAAACAAACAAACGTCGTTGTTTACATTTCAATTAGTAGCCCCGCGGTCGACAAATCCGGAATTTCTCAGCGGAAGTTGCAGTCTCCCAGGGACACCTGGGTAGTAACGTGTACGCGCAAAACGCGGACTTTAATTAATATCCCCGCGTTTTAATTAACGTTTCGTAACAAAGCGTGTATTATTTTATAGCCGCTCATCGCGTCGGCGGCGACGTCGCCGTAATTTCTTCGGTGCAACAACTGCAGTTGCACCCTGATGGCTTGCATCTCCACTGCAGATCAATTTCCGTGCATTTATCTTCGCAATCTTCGCTGCACAGTGTTTCGCGTCGATACTGTGTCGCGAGATCGAACGTTCCCTGAGAAATTATTCTGGATGCAGTGCATTTTGCCGATGCACTTGGTGCATTGTGCATCAATGCACCGTTCGTAAACCTACAGATACGGTACAGTCGCCGCGGAAAGTATGTTGACACGTCTCAAAAATGCATATTTTCTATTTTAAATGTCGTGCAAACCAGTATGTGTAGCACCAAAGATGACATAAAGTTTATAATAATGACAGAAAAAATTAAATATCTTTTTTACAGATTGCGGAAAGTATGTTGACAGCATTGAAAATTCGTGATTGAGTGTATTCTTAACCCTCATACGCTCCTCAAGAATAGTTGCATAAAAGAGACTAGGATAATTATTTACCGATGTTTGCTCTACACGTGAAATCAACAAATTATGTTCAATTGGTAACGTCACATTTTAAAGAAATACATCTCGTAGCATAGACATAAAGGGATCAATGAATTCACAGTATGAGAAAATAGTAAATGGGTGAATTTTTACCCTGAGGATCGTACATTCTGTCAAGAAAGTACAGTAAATTCTCTATAGACGCGAAAATCTTTTCACGATAGATGCGAAAAAATTATCCCCTCCAGCTTAATACACTGATCTCGGCTCGGTATATCGGTGTGAACCACTACCGACGCGACGCGGAGAGTCGCAGTCGTCGGCACAGTTCAAACGTCCGTTAGTCATCATAACGTTACACCAACAGTCAAACTTCTTCATTTTCCATGATTCTGTTATGGGACTTTCACTACCTTATTTCTGGCATTTTTCTGATTAAAATGATACCAAACACGATATAATTTGAACAGAATTTAGTGGTTTAATTGACGATGAAAGTTTCGGGCGCAAGGAAGGGCAGCGTATAGAAAAGAAAGAGACGCGGAGAGTCGCAGTCGCCGGCACAGTTCAAAGGCCCGCGCGTGGTCTCGCTTTACACGCGCTGTCCTTCTCTACGTTCGGCTCGGCCTGTGAAGCATTGAAGCTCGAAAAAGTAGGACCACGATCGAAAGATGCGAAGAGATCCACCCGATGCGTTTGCATCTATAGAGAATTTACATTTAAAAAGCCCGCTTAAAGGGGTTGTCCAAATTCTTTTTGACGCTAAGTTGGCTAAATCTGAGGAGATAGATTGTTCGATTAAATTTTTATCTTATTCTCAGACTTTAATTAATAAATATGTTGTGTTTTGTCAGTGAAAATCTCGGTGCATGTGTAAATATAATATTATCCGCATAATATTACATGGACAAAATAACATTGAGTAAAGATCTTCCCTTTATGAACAGGAACGAGTACTTCTCTGACAAGAGGAAGTACAGCGAGAGCATGATAGCATATAGTTCCGATGTTTCTCAACCGTCTCGCGAAACGATTGATAATAGGAGTGCCACAAACCTGCGTCCTTTGGTGCAGTCTATTGCATACGGTATGATTCGATTCCATGAAGTGGCAAATAGCAAGACAATTCGGTTGCTTGATTATACAGCACATTTACTTCAGATAATGCCGAGCAGTTAAGTATGTTTGTGTACCGAATGAACGCCGACGTTTGAACAAATAGCGCGTATGATGCAACAACGTTCGCTTGCAGTTATAGCTGCAACGGCAGCAGCTGCGCTTCCACCGGCTGTTTGCGAATTCATGCGTCGTGGAAGGATGCAGTAAACGGCATCCAGAAACGAACGGAATATCGTTCTACCCTGTATAAGTTCTGCCTTGTGTAATCGCGTTGATTAACCGAGCTCTGCGGCCTCTCGAGCGCATAATGCTCCGCAATAACGCATCCTACGAAGATGCGCAAACTGCATCTAGAGCCGAACGATATTTATTCAATGTTACCTACGAATTTTTACACAACTTGAACAATATTTATTCAATGTCACCTCCGAATTTTTATACACAACTTAAACAATATTTACTCGATGTTAGCTCCGAATTTTTACGCAATTTAAGCAATTTATTCAGTGTAACCTCCGAATTTTTATACACAACTTAAACAATATTTACTCGATGTTAGCTCCGAATTTTTACGCAATTTAAGCAATTTATTCAGTGTAACCTCCGAATTTTTACACAACTTGAACAATATTTACTCAATGTTAGCTTCGAATTTTTATACACAACTTAAACAATATCTACTCAATGTAACCTCCGAATTTTTACACAACTTAAACAATATCTACTCAATGTTAGCTCCGAATTATTACGCAATTTAAGCAATATTTATTCAATGTAACCTCCGAATTTTTACACAACTTGAACAATATTTATTCAATGTTACCTCCAAATTTTTACACAACTTAAACAATATCTACTCAATCTTACCTCCGAATTATTAAGCAATATTTATTCAATGTTACCTCCGAATTTTTAAACAACTTGAACAATATTTATTCAATGTCACCTCCGAATTTTTACACAACTTAAACAATATTTACTCAATGATAGCTCCGAATTTTTACACAACTTGAACAATATTTATTCAATGTTACCTCCGAATTTTCACGCAATTTAAACAATATTTATTCAATGTTACCTCCGAATTTACCTCCGACGTAGATGTGCAATTGGAAAAATCGTCGGGGAGGAGGCATATCCACGTGTGGAAATAATTTTTGCTGCAGGGGCAAAATGAAACTTGTTTCAGCCAATGGCAGACATCTTGCCAAAATTAGCAATTCTATGTCATGGTACAGAGAAAATTAAGGCCAGTTTAAGTCACCACTTCGCCAAATTCTAATTCGTTTCCAGAATAAAATCTTTCACTTTAGTAGACGAGAATAAATTTGGTAAATTAAGATTAAGAGATTTGTGAGAGTCTACTTTGGAGACGAATTTGAATACGGCGTATTGATCACTTAAACTAATCCTTATTTTCTGTGTATTATTACATACGATCATTCATTTTCGGCAGATCCTTGCCATCGATCGAGGAAAGGTCAATCCGGTACTGGCAGAGAGAGAGAGAGTTTTTCCACTAAATTCGTGCTACTACTCCTCATTGGGCGACTCTGACTGTAATAAAAATTTCTGCTTACGAACTTGAATTCGTTCACAATTTGTGACGTTACAGAACTGATTTTTCGAAGATTAAAAAATACTTTACAGCAAAACAATTACAACAAGTGCATACTAAATTAGAGATTGTTTGATACTTTGCTAGACTTCATTTATAAACTCTAAAAGTACTGTTGCTTGTATACTAATGATTTTTTATTTCGAAAACTATTCGTTGCATCAACTTGAACTTTTTTCCATCTGAATCAGCAAGGTTCAGTCTACGATAAGCAATTTTTTACATCTCAAGCTTGATCTTGTAATGTATGAAAAATAATTTTTTAGTTGAGTATAAACCTTTTTTCTCAAGACAAATTATGAAAGTGAGAACTCTTATTATTTCTATCCGGTGTAAAAATTATTTGTCCATTAAATAATTTCTGAGACGGAGAACTGCTAGAATATGTTACGTGGTGTTTTGCTAGGCGCAGTGGACGAAGTACAGAGAATTTTTTTTCGAAAGAGTTTACTGTTCGAAGCCAGGCTGTGTCCGAGTAAAACGCGATTCGCTCGCGATCGGCAGGTGCATCCCGGCTGATTTGTTGCTCGCCTTATCGCTGGGGGCTACAGGCCTTCGATACCAGTGATCGTTTCCTATATTTTACAGCGGCCGTGATTTATCGTCCGTTTCGCGAGTTCCCTGCTACAATTATCAGTAACTCGCTCCCGCTGGGCGAGAGATTAGAAGCCGATCCCGCTCTCGCAGTGTTTTATCGGCTCTGACTGACGATTTAACCAGCTTTGTCCATTCTGCGTCCCATTGGAACCTACACGAACCAACAAGACTGTCATTCCGTCCCAAAGCCACTCCCAAGGACCGTAATTCTCGAAAAATTATTTCGAAAAATATCTTACATGAAGGTCTTTCAATCCAGCTTCCAATATCGAGATATTCCAAGTCGATATTGGACATCTTGTCGAAAATGCTGCGACATACTTTATGGAAAATTAGGAGTCATCATCTTGTGTCGGATTTGAATTTTTTATTATTTACTTGTCTTCGTAAAGAGGCTATGAATTTTTGGACACTTACGAATTTTTTATCTTGGAAACTGCTTTCAGGATCCAGTTGATTCTTTTCTCCTTGTAATCTAAAAGGTTTAGTTTATCGCAAGTGATTTTTCACGTTGAAAAATTAATGTCTCAATGTCGAAAATGATAAACTAATCACGTACCAAATTTGGTAGCACTTCTGTTAATCAGTCTAAGTTTCATGTCAGGGATCTTTCTTTGTGGATTTCGAATTTGTCTATGTTAGACTTTGTTTATGGAAAAAAGCTAGATACTGAGTTGAATAAACCGTAAGTCCTCCAGATTACAAGAAAATTCAATTCAATCGGATAAAATAGTGTCGAACATAAAAATGATTATGAGCACAAGGAAACATTCAACAATTTGAAAGCTTGTATTTTGTAAACAAATTTTTTGTAAACCCCCCCCCCCCAAATATTCCCTGAACTTGATTATGCAATGGCTCACGTTCACCGAAATAGTTGACATAAACGAAAAAGAAAAATCGGTTTCGACTAATCCATTTAACAAAATTGATGGTCTGCGTCTTCCAAACAAATTGATACACATCAATCTGATCACTTAAACCCCCCCCTAATTTCCCGTGTATAATACGACGCGACACTTGATTTCCACCGAGATGGTGTTCTCCGGCTCGAATTTTCGAGAGGTGCGTTCGACAACTGGTTTGGAGGCAAATGCCACGTGCTGCCTAGTTGCAACTGGGAAAAGCAACGAACGCCGGCGGGACGGTTCATATGGAAATTCTTTGCGGGGGTGGCTGGCGAGCAACGGCTCCGGGGAGCCACGAGGGACGGGGCGGGAAGGGTGGCGGCATTATCTATGTAAAGGGGTGGAGAGGTCGTTATGGAATTGTGGCGCGCGGCTGGTTCGTCCCTACCGTTCTCCCATACCAAAGAGAATGTTACTGCCGTCGAGCTGCCACCCCCCATCCTTCCTCGAGGCCCGTGGATCCTGTGGCAACCCCTACCAGCCACTCTTTCGCCGACAGGGGTAGCTTTAAAGTATCTAGATGGCTCCGTGGCGTGATGCCGTGATCAGCGGGGCGGACTTATCTGTCGGAGACCAGTGGCTCTCATTTGGATCACCGTTCCAAGGTCACCCAGATTGCCAATGGGGCACAGATGGCGTTGCAACTGCCATTTTCCTTCTATCGAATTTATTAAGTCCTTGGAGTTAGGTGGGTTAAAAACTGTCCCACCTTTTGCTTAGCTTTTTATGCATAGTGGGATATATTTTAACTCTTTGGGGTTAGGCGGGTTAAAAATTATTCCACATTTTGTTTAGCTTTCTATGCATCGTGGGATATATTTTAACTCTTTGGGGGGGGGTTTAGGTGGGTTAAAAATTATTCCACCTTTTGCTTAGCTTTTTATGCATAGTGGGATATATTTTAACTCTTTGGGGTTAGGCGGGTTAAAAATTATTCCACATTTTGTTTAGCTTTCTATGCATCGTGGGATATATTTTAACTCTTTGGGGGGAGTTTAGGTGGGTTAAAAATTATTCCACCTTTTCCTTAGCTTTTTATGCATAGTGGGATATATTTTAACTCTTTGGGGGGTTACGTGGGTTAAAAATTATTCTATCTTTTGTTTAGCTTTCTATGCATCGTGGGATATATTTTATTTCTTTGGGGGGTTAGGTGGGTTAAAAATTATTCCACGTTTTGCTTAGTTTTTTATGCATCGTGGGATATATTTTATTTCTTTGGGGTTAGGTGGGTTAAATACTATCCCACCTTTTGCTTAGCTTTTTATGCATAGTGGAATATATTTTATTTCTTTGGGGTTAGGTGGGTTAAATACTATCCCACCTTTTGCTTAGCTTTTTATGCATAGTGGAATATATTTTAACACACCTGAAAAAGTTGAAGTCATATTGATATTAACCCTATGCAGTCGAAGCTATTTATCTGGAAAATTAAACATCTCTTCCGATCTAGAATATTTCCATTCCCTATGGTTTTTGAAATTTTTGGATTGAAATTGGTGCAATACCTCATACAATACCTACAGTGGATGTACAAAGTATTAACTGTTTAATAATAGTACCAAACGACCAGATTTTTTATAATCAATTAGAAGCATTGGTTTACGAAATAATATGAAAAAAAGATTTTCCAGAAATTATCATTTACAAGGTTACATGTAAAAATAAAAAAGGCATTTTTTAAAACTTTTTTATTTGGGACCATAATAAAAATTCTAAATACATGTTTTGTAGATCTGTGTTAGTTAAACACATACTGAAAATTTCATCGAAATCGGTTGACGCAGGAAAAAACGACACGCATTGAAAGTCGAAACTTATCAAAAGTCGTGTAAAACTACGATTTTTTCACAATTTTTAACCGCTTGTAGCTCGCGTGTATGTGAATCGATTTCAATGAAATTTTCAGCATGTGTATAACTAACATAGATCTACAAAACGTATATTTTCAATTTTCTTTAAGTGCCCAAATAAAAAAGTTTTCAAAGATGCCTTTCTTAATTTTGTAACATTGTAAATTATAATTTTTGGAAAATCTTTTTTGTAAATGCTTCTAATTTAATTATTATACTGCGGATCTTTATGTAAAATAAAAAATGTCTACGTTGATTCCAAGACACAGAGGTTGCATAAAAATTTCTTTCTTGTTTTAATTATTTTATTGAACTGAAACTAATACGTTGATGTTTTTCGGTGCAGATCTGAGTGCAGTCTAATATGCAAAGTTCACCTACAAATTTATAATGAAACACTGCATCTAAAAGGGGTAATTTAAGTAATCAGTTTTCAAAATTCGAATTCATTTACGAAACATTAGTTGTCGAATTTTTTACTTGATCTGACGATGGGTATTTTTTGATCTGAGAGTGGATATTTATTGCAAATATTTGTGAGGTTGGCGTAAATATTTTCTTGGTTACATCGCGCACCTCAGCTAGCCTAGGCGAAAATTCCTGACATCACGAGCCGCTGGAAATTCCGCTTGAACTGACGTCGAATTCTATCGCGGGAATATTTTCTGCACTGCTTGACAAGCATCTCGACTAGTAACCTCTTTATATGCTCGAGGAGATTGCGAATTATTACGCCCACAATCGTTTATGTTTCCCTGGAAATCCTACCTGCGATGCCACATATTATTTCATAAACATTTCCGCTCGTTTCTCTCGATTTTTGTAATTGCTACGTTGGATTCTGATATATATTTTGCTGTTCTTTATGCTTTCAAAAAATTTGTGTATTGTTCGAAACTATAGATTTGATGCGTCTAACACTATAACTCTGCTGTTTAATTTCTGCTTTAGGATTACACACTCTGATATCGATAATATGTATAATCTACTCTAATGTTCTTTAAAAAAATACATATTTTGCTGTCTCGTGTTGCCCAGAAATATATTTTACTGTGTAGTATTCTCTAGAATTATATTTTGATGTTTAGTATTTGTCCAAAATATACGTATTCTACTGTTCAGTGTGCTATGAAAATAGATATTGTGGTTTTTAGAGTTCTCTAGAAGTATATCTTGCTACTTAGTCGTTTCTAAGAAATACGTTTTGCAATTGAATGTTCCACAAATATATATTACGTTGTTTAGTGTTAAAATACAAAAATATGTCTTTCTGGTTAATGTTCTTTAAAAATACATTTTTACAGTTAAAAGATTCCTTTAAAGATTTCATGTATGTAATCTTTAATTCGCAAGTATACATAGTATCTGAAGTGAAGTAATAGTAGGTTGGAAATCCGAGAGAAAAAAGTGGACGATCGCGCGATAATCAATCGAGACTTTTGCTAGGTGAAATTTCCCTCGTTAGCAGCGAGCAATTCGTATGCGGAGCACGTCGCTTTAATCACGCGTTTTAAGCAAACCCGACCCGATAGAAATAATGCAATCGGCGGACTACAATTAAAACTTTCGCGACATCATCGATTCGACAATTTTAAAATACTGCTAAAAATGTCTCTCTCGTTCGAACATCGGCACACCGAAAATAGTCGACGCCGAACGAATTCCTCCATTTCTCTCGATAATCCATTAATTTCTCCTTTTTTAATACCATGAAAATCGCAAAAATACAATCCTTGCGATCTTCAGAATTATTTTCTGGAAAAAGCATCACTTTGCAATGAGATTACTACTTTCGAGTAAATTTCTTTCCTAACCAAATAGAATAAATCTGTAAATCATTTATAGTAAGTCCTTTTAATATAAAATAATGTGTCACGAATATTTGAAAAACATTTTCATAATTACGTTGCATTCGGTAATGTAAGAAAATAGTACAAGGGGTTTTACATAATTGTAATAAGCAAAGTATGCAAGCACTTTGCCGGAGCACGGTAAAGTGTTCGACGAAAATTCAAATTAATGAAATTGGACAGCATAATGAGATGTTATTATCGCTGCTGCAGCTGCAACTGCAACGGTGGCATTATGAGTTATACAAAATTAAAACGTCAGCTCATCATTCGCTAAAATCCGATTGCAACGTTAGGAACTTAATTTTAATCTGGACACACTTACCAAACTCTGCGAGATCTCGCGTCTCGTAAATTCATTTGATCACCTTACCTGAAACAAGACAATGAAAACAATCGTTAATAACAGCCCTTAATATTCGTGCGCTACGCTCGCTTCAAAAATTATTTAAACAAATTTGAGTGATCGCACAGCTGTAAAAAAAATATCTGTCTATTCTGGAGAGTTTTTAAAACATTTTCCCGCAAACAACATCCCCGTAACGTTTACCATTGAGGCACAAAAAATTCCCAAAGATTCCTTTTTATATAAATGTTCTCAAGTCACTTGTCCCTAAAAAAAACATTTATTATAAACAGATTCTAAAATATTTGTTTTGTGGGAATACTTCTTAAAAAGGTTCGTAATGGTAACATTTGTTCGTAAGGGTAATATTTGTTCGCATAAAAATTCTATGGGTGTGTCAAGTTTGGAGAGAACGATTTGCCGAAATAAATTTGTAATTTGTTTGGGAGAATTGTTGGCGCTGTTCGCCGGTTATTTTGACTTCGAGGTGAACATGATCGACGGGGAATTGGATATCGACTCGGTTCGGTAAAATCGATTCTGGACGGCGCGGCGCGGCGGCGAGCCGGACCGGTTCGTCTGACTTCCTCGACGAGACAAGATTTCGAAAACAGGCCGCACTTCGGTCGCGCGTTCAATTCGTAATCACGAGTCGCCTATTAACGGGCTGACACTCGCAGAAGAGACGTGTTACCGCAGATGGATTCCTTGTCTCGCGCCATTATCATTATACACGCGTAATTTACCACGGGGGTTCACTTCCTACTGTGTTCCCTCCGAAGCCGCCTCGTAACACTTCCAAGGTGTGTTCACGAGTTCACAGCTCGTTAACTCGGCTTGTTGTGGAAATTCTGCATGAACCGGTAACTCTGCAATGTCTTTCGGCTAACTTCTAACCACCGGGACTGCTCCCGGATCATCGACCGCGCTAATGATTTTACCGGAGGAGCCCGATAATGGTCACTAGGCTGTCTCACTACCAACGATCACTTGAATGTTCGCAGAAATACTGCCGAACAACCGTTCCAGATTTTTCAATGAAATTTTATTGTATAACTGCAGACATGTGTATAGTACGTCTGTATAATTTTTCGAAGCAATCGCATCATTAATCGCGAATATATAATTATTTTAATGCGTATAATGCGAAATAGTAAATTGCAAAGGTTCCCGTAATCTCATCATTTTGTAAAAAATCTACCGTCGCAATGCATCAACATTTTCGAATGAGAATTTTAGTGTTAACGCATTTGTGTGTTAAATTTATCCACAAACAATTTTAATGTAATCGGATCATTAATAACGAAGATATAATTATTTTTGTTCGAGTAGTACAGAAAGACTGTTTGCAGAGGTATTTTCAATGTATTGTCATTTTGAAAAAAATTTATCTCAGCGATGCATCGAGTGTTTGGAGTGAAATTTTTTCTACATCTGTGCACATCTATGGAGTGTATTCACATAAAATTTTATTGCAATGGGGTGATTGACAACAAAGATATAAAAGAATTTGTGTCCCGGTGTCCCTGAACAGTAGAGTCTATCGGACGGAGTTTCTCCACCCGCATTCTTTGCATCGGATTTTCGCGACAGGGGACTGATAGTCTGGAAACGTGCATTCGTCATTGTCAAAGATCTCTCCGAGAACAAGGAGCAACATTAGGTAAATACCCCAGGCAGCGTCTCTAACGACATGAAAATTGAGACCCTTTCGTTCTATTTGAAGGAAAACGTCCTGGCACAAATTACTTGCTCGCGATCAATATCCGTGACATTTGAAATTGCAATTCTTCTTCTGCTTATTTTCCTGTGATGCGTCTCATAAAAGACGATTGCCTAGCGAATCCATAAATAATTGGGAAATCTGCGTATATTTTATAAAATTTTCGATATGGAACATTTGGGAATTTTTTAGAAACAAATTTGCAAACTTCTCGCAACGAGACTTTTTGCATGTGAAAGATTATACTTTCAACTAATCCTCCTAATTTTTTCCAATTTTTTTAAATAGCTTTTCAAATGAACCAAGGCTCCTCACTTATTGTTAGTGAAGAACTAGGACAACATAATATTTGTTATTTAAAAAAAACAATCGTTTGTAAATCTTTCGCAATGAGACCGTTTGCATATCAAGGATTATACTTCCGACTAATTCTCCTAATTGTTTTAATAAGAAACTCGTGTTCTAATAATTCTAAAAATTTTCTCAAATTATCTACAGTACCGTGTTTCGGTCGGAAACGATAAAAATATCGTTTTGGTGGCATAGTGATCACAGCGAAGGACACATCCGAGGTCTCAGACAGCCAGAAGGGAGCTGGTGGGTGTCATAATAATACAGAGAGGCGAATTACGAATTCTGAAATTCAGCTCGCGAACTGGCGCAGTTCTGGCAGCGGGGCGAGTTAACGAACTGTAAATTCGCGAAGTTCGCGTATCCTTTTGAGGGCGGGCGAGAGAGAGTGTTGAAAGTCCGGGGGAAGTAACAGGGAACTAACAGTGGAATGGTCGTTGCACAATTCTCGGTATGAAATCGATGAATAAAAGACTGTTAATGAGTTGGATTCGACGCTTAAATATTTTAAATGTTTTCAAACATTCCTACCCCTCTATAATTCCTGGATAATTCTCGTATATGTATAGGCCACGAATTTACGCCCCTGGAGTGTCTAAAAACATCACTGTAACACTCAAACTACTATGGAATAACTGTAGAATATTCTGTGGATCAAACTTTGTACCTATTTTACCACAGAAGCAGAAAATTTTTTGCTAGACTATCATTGTATGTGTTTAAAGAAAGGATGCTTCCATTTTAAAAAATGAAGATGACCTTGATATCTCTAAACAAAATCACCATTCAACTCTGAATAATTTAGCCCTCCATGTGACTCGTTTAAAAATTAAATAGCGTTCTTTTTAACTGATTTTTACAAACGCTTTTTTCAGTATTGCAAGAGGTATTTCTAAGCTAACGAACTTGGCCGTATTTTGTTTGATCTCACAACTTTTCACGGCCATAGGAACTTGGCTCCTGTTTGCAGAATGTTTTTGTTGGGATCATTTTGACCACCAGTGTAATATTAGTCATATTACATTAGATAACACGATAGGATATGTATTAAAGGATCATTTAACTGTTAACTGTTAAGAAATTGTGGTAAATGAAGATTTTTGACTGCTAATGAAAGACAGACGTCATCCAGGTCCCACAAGCGACTTCCATAAGCAAGGTTCGTCTGCATAGATGTCTCGCATCGAGGGAACATTAGCACCTCACGTGCCATCATTCCCACGAGCGTTCGAGGAGATTCCCGCATTTCAATCGGCGATGTCCCGGGTGCTTTGAACCAGCCACCGCCAAGTATGCTTTCTCCACCCTAGTGTCTCCTCTCCCCACGACTCGAGGAACCTGGCGAGCATGCTGCGTCGTTTCTGCGGCGCAAAGATTATGCGAGTTCACAGCTCGTTAACCGACCGCGCCGTTGCCGAGCGTGCAAAAATTCGCCGCCACGGAAGGCATTATTTCATTGGTTTTGAGGTTGCTAATGGAAGCCGAGAGACCGCACTTCTCATAATTGATACGATGCAACTCGAAAATGATTATGATTCTGCGCTGACAACTGGAAAAATTATCCGAGCAACCTGCACTAAGAAGGGTTGCTTGAAAATTATTTTTCAATATTTTCCTGCGGACGTTTTTCAACATTTGACGGCTCAAATTAAAGCTGAAAAAAAAACAGAGAATATAAGGGGATGGATCAAATTGATTTTTCAATGCTTCGCCGCTAACATTTTTCCACTTTTGAGGGGTCAAATTAAAGCTTGTAAAGTGCCCTGTAGGGTATGTACACTAATTAAAATTTTATATCGACTTCGATTTCGTGTTTAAGATAGAGAGATCTTGATTTTTTCCATGGTTTTCCGAAGAAATTGTTTAGCCTTTGAGAGTTCAAATTAATGTGAAAACTTCAAATCGATTAGTAATCGTCGATTCCATGTCGAAAAATTATAAATATCTTTCGAGGAGTTACTTTAAACTGTCATACAAAATATTTCCACCTAAATACTTTATCTTTCAAAAGTGCAAATTGACGCTAAAACAGCTCTTCACCGATTAAAAAATAATTACGACCTCGCACCAGAAAATCGGTGAACACCGATCAAGATGCTCGAAGTACAAGGAAAACGGGAACAAAAGAAAATCTGTCGGACATTACCCGCGAGGCCTCAGTTAAGCGAGCGAGGAGTACCGTTTTCATTTCCACCGAGGTATAGCGCGCCCGTAAATCCCACGCGGTCGCCTAACGACTAGGAGAACCCATGGAAAAACTGGGTGCCTCGAAGAGGCCAGCAACGACGTTGAAGAGGAACGGGTGCGAGGTTCGAGTGTTGTTACACCGCGGCGAAACGTGCTCCAAAGATAATTAAAATGTCTTGGCTTGCTGCACCGGCCGCGACTGTGCACCTCCGTCTTGCCACTGTGGCTTACGCTTCGCAGATTTACCGTAACAATACCGCGGAAAACAATAAAACACCCTGAGACTATTTCAATTCCAACCGCGTCAGACCTCTGTATATTTTTCGAAAATTCGTCATACACTCAATTTTGTACATTTTCGAACAGCAAACGTGAACACCGCTTTTGTTCACAAAAATCGATTTCTTGCAAAATCCTGAGGCCGTAGACAAATTTTCAGACCAGATTTGAAATCAATATTGTAGTTACTCAACAGTTTTAAAGATATAAACAATTAAACTTTCATAACTTGTCGATATACCATGATCATTAGCCATGTAAGTAGGTTGCGTGAAAGTTCAATTGTTTATATGTTTTATAAACTATTGAGTAAGTACACCAAATATTTTGTAGACATCATTAGGGATCCATATACCATCTTCTCACAAAAGATTATCAAAATCGAAGTCGGACACATTCGGGGTTCTTCCCTTGCTAGGCTCATTAAAATCAGGAGCATTGCATTCGAAAAAAAAATATATAAAAAAACTTTCTAAAAACCACGCTTATATTAAATTGCACTAAAAAGGAGAAAATAATTTTTTTACATATTAGCGACAATAAATAAAAGCGTGGAGCGCCTACGAAGATTGCGTCAATATAGTTTAGCGCTCCACGCTTTTATTTATTGTCGCTAATGTGTAAAAAAATTATTTTCTCCGTTTTAGTGCAATCTAATGTAAGCGTGGTTTTTAAAAAGTTTTTTATATATTTTTTTATTTTCTACTTTTTAGTCTTTACATATCTTGCAATCGATTTTAACGATCACTTCAACCATATATAACCAAAGTTGTATATATACTAATTTAGTATCTTGTGAGAAAGCTATTCGACGATGTGTCCCTCTGTTGGCCGTGGCCGAAACTAAATATTCGACTGTGTTGTACCTAATTGGAGACATGTCGAAACTTGCTTTCTAAAATTCTTTTTCGCCAGTAATATGATATAGCAGAGTTCTTCTTGATCTGAATTTTGAAGTATAAGGAGATAATGTTATCGGCGCCAGGTTCGATCAGTTAAAAAATATTAGGGGAATAGGGGACAGTAGGGGTAACATGGAATAGTTGATAGTGGGGGAACCGGTACCTGGTAGTGGGGGGAAGGTAGTAGTAGATAGTAGATGCCAGCTCAAATTTATTTTCAATTATTCCGTGAATGACGTTCCGCAAGGTTATCGGGGCCAATGCATCTCGCGGGCGAGTTTCCACTGGAGCGACAATGCTTTCGCGCTTGTTTCGAATCCTCGATAATTCCTGATTACGGACGACAGTGGGGGGTTCTCGGGCAACGAGCCGGTTGGCTGGCCCAGCCGGCCGGCCGGCTCCGCGATTTAAAAGTAATTATGGCCGCCTTATTTATGTCGCCTCGGTATCGGCTTCGGGTCGCACTATTTCATGGGGATTTAGAGCGGGCAATTAACAGATAAAATCTCCTGCTATTTTTCTGCTCCGAGGCTGGTCCCACTTCCTGGGGATGTCCAGGAGTGTACGCTCGCTCACAATTTATACAACGTTAAACAGCCCCTGCTTAAGCCTTTTTCCTTTTGTTGTCCTTATTCCCCCCCCGCCTCGCCCTCGCCTCGTCGCGTTCGCCGCCCAAGTCGCCCCCAGGATCCTCCTTGATTTATCTGTGATTTTCATTCTCGTTAGTATTCCCTACCAAACGACCTCGGCCACCCCCCCTTTAGCCGACGATTCTTTCTCGGAATTGCGAAATAAGATGCCAACGCACGTTTTTCTTCCCTTTTCCGATGTTTTCGGATGGGTCTCTCGTCTTTTTCGATGCCGGGGATTCTCGCGGAAATTGATGATCGCGTTGCGGCTGCGAAATTAGGGGCCGTTTATATTTGCAAAATACTAAAAGCTATGGATTTTTTAATTTTAATTTGTCTCCGGGTCACACACACACAGTCAGTACATTTTTATTTGGGGATATACATGTTGAAATAGGTTAATTCTTTTCTTATAATTAGGAAGATTTCATTATTAGTGGACAGTAAAACCTGTCAAACCGATCTGTTCTTACTTAATATTATTCAAAATTAATTATTTCATGATATAGTAGAAAAAATTAGGGGGGCTGAGAGGCACAACCTCAGAAAACCAGATATTCTTTCCGCCATTTTCTCGCCGCGCAGAGCACACAAGAGGAAAATTCGTTCAAAAAGGAAGAACTCGAAACATAATTAATTAAAGACCCATTTAACGGTCGAAACTGGCGAAATTGCCGGCGGAGATCCGCGATATTAGCACAGACGATAGAGCATGACTTTGATCTTGGCAAAACATTTAATTAAAATCTGGGTCGTGGATAAAATGTAATTAAGTCTTTCGGTATGTGCACGCACGGTTTCGGCGGAGACGTTAGGTGCGCTCTGGGCGATGATGGAGGGGGATGGGTGGAAACTAAGGGAACTGATGCATTTCTGCAGTTCTCGATCGATCGGCGTTTCAATTAAATTCACGGCCCGCATCGTATCGGGCCGATTTATCAACGATTTCTGCGCCTCTGTCGCGCTCGCGATACTCTATCAGCGTAAATAACGAATATTTCTATGCAGCCATTGTCGCTGAAAGCCGCTTATTTGCCGGCCGTAGATCCAAAACAGTATTAATTATCAGTGATCGTTTTGTGACGCTTTCGAACGCTGATACACGCGTCACGCCGACACATCGGCGTCTGATAGTTTCGAAATTGTATAATGTGATACAGAGTTTGGCAGTAATTAATTACACGAGTATTTAATTACATCTTCAATTACATGTGCAAAAGTGGACTTTAATTACAATAAGAAAACGGTTAAATGGTCCAAAACATAAAAGTTAGAGGTTTAACAGAATAATTACACTGAAGTAATTGTTAGACTCAATTACAATTACTGTAATCGTGTTAAGTAATTGCAATTACTCCTTTCACAATTACTGCTTTCAAATTACTGTAATTGTAATTGTTAAGTAATTGCAATTACTCCTTTCACAATTACTGTAATTGTAATTGTGGTCCGCAGTTGTGACGTGGCAGATTCAGCCTACGTCACTAAATATTTAATAAATAATAAATACTTCCTAGTGAAAACTACATTCACAATGTAAGTGACAAGTGAACCTATTTCTTAAGAGTTGTAATTTAATAAATAATAAATATTTCCTAACATATGCTTTTTGTTTGTTCTTTTTGGACATTTCCATTGAGTAGGTATCTAATTACCTTTTTTTTAGTGCCATTTTAGCGTTAAGTAATTGCAACTACCCATTACAATTACTTGTAATTGCATGAAAATTACTTGGAAATTGCAGTAATTGGCAAGTAATTGTAATTGAAATTACATTTTGCCCAACTCTGTGTGATAGTAACTGGGAAAGGTTTATGACTGAAGACTGATCAGTTATTAAGTTTTACAGATTTTTTGGCTGGGGATTTAAAAAATTGAATGTGAAAAAACGAAAGTATATTAGAGTTTTCCGGAGAAGTTCAAAGGCGACACTGTTTAAACTTTCACAATGGCAACATATGTATAGCCATAGTCATTATACAAAATTTCTGTCAGATTTTGTTGCTGACAATCAGAGTAGGGCAATAATCACAACTAATATTTAAACATGACTAATAATCTTTTTGAATGTTATTCATAGCAAAATAGTCATTAGTCAAAACCTTTTGATTAGCTAGTGATAACTAAATGGCAAATAGTTAGTCACAGCTCTAAGTAATCGTTAGCTATTGCTTATTAGTAAATTAATAGTTGATCAGTCATCGATCTTTAGTCATCACTATTATGCGATTAACATACATTAATATTATTAATTAGTTATCACTAACTAATCATACAGTTTTTACTAATGACTATTTTGCTATGAATAACATCCAAAAATACTATTAGTCATTTTTAAATATTAGTTGATTATTGCCTTACTCTGCTGACAATCTTGATTGCAACGAATCAAGGACGTGAAAACAAACACAGGAGCTTGGTTATCACAGGATCTCTGCGAAAGTGTAAGAGCGACACGACTCGAATTTTTAGTGAGGTCACATATTGCCACAAGCATTGTCCCTGAATTTTTTCAGGTGTTTTGGCGGAGAATTTCACTAGCGAAAAATTGTAAAAAGGTCTGAATGTATATATGAAAAAATGAGAATAAACGCGAGTTTTCTGGAGAGATCTGAACGCAAAGAATTTTTTAAACTTTTACAGTAGCAATATATGTGCATAGCTATATTAATTATCGTTTAGTTTTTTCGGTTCTTTTTTTTGTTGATAATGCTGGTTGCAAAAAATCAGAGAACGAAAAAATAGGACAGAAATGTATGATGACACGAAAAAGCTCGAAACAGTATTGCATTGTCTATGAAAGTTGAAAAGTTAAATGATATAAATTTTTACAGTAATGATATTATCATAGTCATCCTCTTCAATTTTTTCAGAATTATTTATCAAGAATTTTTGATTAAAAATGGCACATTAACTGACGTTGAACTGTAATGATTAGAACATATTATCGTTTAGCTCTCTATTACTACACGTGCACCTCCGCTTTGTTTCTCATTGTAACAGTGCACGGTATTGTGATATGTAAACAGTATAGAAAATGGACATTGTATTTCGGAGCGCATAGTATTTCATTATTATCCTGATTGGACGTGTGCATACGAATATTTGTTGTTCGTGTTCAACCATTTGTTACTCGTCGTTTCTGGTCCATTTCTCTAATATAACTGTACCGTGGAAATGTGGGGAACAATCTGACAGCGTTACCAACGTTTCGATACACGTTCCAGATATTTTTTCAGCTTGTTTAATGAGAATTCCAGTAGCCAAGAATCGATAACAGGGAATATCCATAAAAACTCGACAAAATACATACTGCGATTTACAGTTTTAAATTAAAATAAGCCTAAGTAATAATTTTTTCAAAGATGTTTAAACTTGTGCAATTTTCGACAAGAAAAACCGTGCTCCATTTCTCTTTCTATACATGTAATACAAAAACATTTCGAAACAAAGTAGCTCTGAGTTGCTAATAACCCCCTTGAGGTTGTGCAACTCTTACGCAGGTTGAAGCTACAAGCTTCCAAAATACACGAGAGAGTCTCGATCGTAAATTTTCCCTGTAAGTAACGATCCAAAAACCGTCGAACAAAACCAAAAGAGAAAACGGGGGAGGAGGTAACAACGGGGATTTGGAAGAAGCCAGAAATTGCACAGCTGCAGGTAAGCGTCGCTCGCAATTACATCAATCTGCATGTAAATGGGAAACGGGGTAGTATAAATCAAAAAGCTAATTCGAAAAAGGACGGGGCCGTGACGGCGAAAAGGGTTGTCGAACGGCTAATCCGCAGAGTGTAGTTACTTCGAGAGATCGTTTCATCGGGGAAAGCTTTTCCCTCTGCTCTGTCCTCTCTATCTGCCTCTCTCTCTCTTTCGCTCTCGGCGAGGTCTCTAGCAGGTGCACACGGCTGCGTTTGAAAGGGGCGACACGGGAAACGAGCTGAAGCTCGTTCGCGGACCCCGGGAACGTGATCGTGAAAGAAGATTCGCGTCTTCTGATGCCTTGCAGCGTGCGCGCGCGATGTAATTCCGCGGGCGAGTAAAATCGCGCCGCGATAACGAGCCCGGAACGGGTTTTCGCGAGACGGCTAGGTGGGTTTAGAGTGTGCGAAATAGAATTAAGTGCGATACCGCTACGGTGTGGAAGTAGACGCTCGGAAAATAGGGAACCGCCGCGCCGGTAGCAGTCGCGAGGAATGGAAATTACGCGGAACGACGGAGAACGTGAGAACGGCGCGGCGCCCCGCGTATCAATTTATCTCCTGATAAAGTTTTAACCGCGCCACCGGGGCATCGAAAGAATACTGCTGAATGCAGTCTAAGCCCTCCTCTGCTCTTCTATTTTCCCTCTTTTCGCTGCTCATTGTTTCAGTGGGCCATCATTCGCTGATAACAATCGTAAGGCATCGATAGCTGCAACTGAATTCTTCGATGAATTCGTGATTTTATTATCATTTTTATCAGTCGAGGGATTTTGTTGAAAATTTATAGCTGTGTCGTACAATACTGCAACTATTTTATGAAAAAGTTTCAGACAACAATTGAAAGTAGACGGATGTCAACAAAATCATCAATGTATAGGTTACATGTAAGAGTAGGACAATTTTTCATACAATTTTTAATAATGTCATCAGTGGAGGGATTTTGTTGAAAATTTGTCGCTGTATAGTACAATGCTGTAACTATTTTATGAAAAAGATTCAGACAAAAATTGAAAGTAGAAGATTGTCAAAAAAATCATCAATGTATAGGTTACATGTAAGAGTAGGACAATTTTTCATACAATTTTTAATAATGTTATCAGTGTAGGGATTTTGTTGAAAATTTATAGCTGTGTAGTACAATGCTGCAACTATTTTATGAAAAAGATTCAGACTGAAATTTAAAGTAGACGGATGTCAACAAAATCATCAATGTACAGGTTACATGTAAGAGTAGGACAATTTTTCATAAAATTTTTAATAATGTCATCAGTGTAGGGATTTTGTTGAAAATTTATAGCTGTGTAGTACAATGCTGCAACTATTTTATGAAAAAGATTCAGACTGAAATTTAAAGTAGAAGAATGTCAAAAAAAATCATCAATGTATAGGTTACATGTAAGAGTAGGACAATTTTGCATAAAATTTTTAATAATGTTATCAGTGGAGGGATTTTGTTGAAAATTTATAGAACAAAATATCACAACTATTAAAAAATGTCAACCATATTTCAGTTCAATTAAATTTTTAACGATATCACTAACAGAGGCAAAAATAAAAAGACTAAGGATGCCAAACAAATTAACAAACTTCTCTCTAAATGGAATGGTAGGACTTTAATAAAAAATTTTCATAAAGTTCTGAAAATGGAGGGATTTTGTTAAAATTGTATGGGTGTATACTATAATCTAACAGCTATCTTCCTGGATTTATAATTTTCTTAAATACGTGGCTTTGTCGGCATCGTAGTTTTCTATCGATAACAATGGAACAGGGGGGTGGGCGTTACAAAACAGTCGCGTTAAAAAGCGTTTCTTTTTCAGCGGAGGGACCCGTATTGTCAGGTAGAACGGCGTTTGTTAGAGAAGCCCGTCAAACGTGTTTTCCTTTGCGACTTGCGGCGTTCGTTTTAATCGTTTTTCAATTCTGCGCCGTGTCGGGGCTGCACGCGATGCAATCAGCGTGAAAGCGCACCCTGCGTCACCGATTAAAATTACATTCATCAAATTATTAACGACTGATGCGGGGGCAGAGGAATTCCTTTTATCGGTCGAGCTATTTTCTGCACATGAATGAAGACTGCAAGCTAATTGTAAGGTGTATTCATCCACACGGCTGCAATCGAATATCGAACTACCCCTAGCCTTGATTTAAAAAATTGTACTTTCAAATATACCAAAGTTGCTTCTTTTCAGTTTCGTATTAAATACAGATTAAATATTATTTATTCAATATTAAATACAAATTATTTTGTAATTTTTTATATGAGAATCTATTTCTTAAAACATTTACAAATTAATCAACACGTAACAAAATTTAATAAATTCTAGCTACGTGAAACAAAATCGTATTATGATCCATGTGGGCTTGTTTGAAAGGGCCAAATCTCTACTTTCGTCTCCACTAATTTGCTCCTTTGGAACCCTACAGTTACACTCGAATTCGCCCAAAAAGGGAAGGATGTATTTCTTAACATTTGACACAATTGAATTAATGGGGTTAGAATATTGATCCAATTGTAGATTCATGAAAAAAATTGTACAATGCTCTACGTAGGCTTAATCTAGCGACCCAAACCTCCACTTTTATCTCCAGTAATTTCTTTTTTTCAACCCTGTATTTGTACTTGAAATAAAATTTGACAAACTCAAACATGCCCATAAGGGTTGAAAAATTCAACTGACTGTAGCCACACGAAAAAAGATCGTACAACGATCTATCTGGACTCATTTTAAAGGGCCAAACTTCTACTATCATCTCCACTTGAGACATAATTTTTAACTTAATTTTCCGAATTATTATTACAAATTATTTTCTTAAAAATGTAATGTCTTAGAAACGTTCAACCCCCTTCTCGAGTAAAACAATTGCGTAACCTGGACTAATTTTAAAGAGCAAAGTTTTTCCTTTCCCAGCCCTAAATTATTTTTCTCAACGGCTCCCTTGCCCCATAAATCGGGCAGCACAGGGTAAGATGATCTTCTTCCTTAAAAATTCAGCAAATTCGAAGTTTGAAGAATGCTGTTTAAGTTGAAAATGTTTCCCCGTGACTGAAATCAACGTGGATTCGAGGAATGAAGTTCCCTTTTCAAGAACCATTTCATCGAATCGTTTATAACTTTTAATTGGGGACACTCCGGAACGTTCATTGTCGTGAGAGCATTCCATCTAATTTGCATATTGGCGAGCTGAAAAGTTCACGAACGAGCACACAATGTCCGTGGCATAGAAATTTTCAACATACATACATTTCAAGGTTCCGGGAGCAAGTTTCAAGTATTTACGGCGCGAGTAATAACTTTTGAAGCAATCTGACTAATTGATCGTTGCATGAAAGCTAGACGACGATACAGAACTATTCCGGTCTAGCTACCGAGAATCGATGTGTGCGTGAGAGTTTCAGCTCGCAGAAATCGAGTTCCACGTGACGTCACCGCCCCGTCATCACGTTATAATAGTACAAATACTTGTTATTAAGCATAATACACATCCTAGCGATGAATCTAGACACAGTTCGTTTCCCATCTCCATAAACTGCTATGTTCGAAATGAAAATATTGTGTATCAATCAGAGTTGAATAAAATAGCGTCACGTATTATGAAGGAGGACGAGGAATAGAAACTACGCAGCGTAGACAGCGAACAATTATATGAAAGCAAAACATAAAAATATATCGCACTTCTTCAAAGTTCTGCGCTATAATTTGGAGAGCTCTATTTTAATTATATTGTATTTCAATTGCACATCTGATTCAAAAATTCTTCGTAATTGAATTAATTGAAAGGTTTGAATTATGTGATTCAGTTACGACGTAGTTGAATTACTATTATATGTATAATTGGAATACAATGTAGTTCAATTGTGTAATTGAATTAGCACAACTCTGGTTACAAGTAAAGCACAGGAATATGAAACGTCAATCATTCTAGGCGCCATTTTAGAAACTCTTGTTGAAAAGAATTGTACTCCTGTAGGAGAAGGGTTGAAAAATGTCATGGAAAAAAGCTTGTGACGATATCTCTTTCGATTTTGCCTAGAAAAATTCCCGAATAAACTCGTTTCTCCAAACAAAACCACCCCTACCACTTTAAAAATTCATGTCGCAGCGTAGGAGCATGTTAATCCCCCGTAATTTTGACGTGGTGGAGGCCCAGGAAAAAGAGCGTCAAACTCGCTATCGATAAATGTCAAACAATTTGACAAAAATGTCAGATAATTGGACAAACAGGGGAAAAAATCCATTTAAAACCACATACGAATGGAATAACGCGTCAGTGCCATATTGAAATTTCTACATGAAAACAATTACTACTCCGTAGCTAAAAAATCGACTGCCACGTAAAAATTCACAAATACAAGTTTCTTTCTGCAAACGGAACAAACCAACTCCTAAACTTCAAAAATTCATATCTCAGCATAGGAGCTCGATAACCCCTTGTTATTTCGACGCAACGGAAGTCCACAAAAAGAGCATCAAACTCACTATCGATACATGTCAAATAACCTGACATATCAAACAGGCGAAACTAGCAAAATCGCAGAAATTCCAGGAAATCCGATTGAAACCATCATACGAATAAAACAAGATGAACGAATATTAGAATTTCTACTTAAAAAAAAGAAAGGATGACTGCTTCTCGCCTGAGAGGAATCAACACATTTCCCACAGAAAACCTAACATTGATATCACTTTCGAAACAATTCCCTGAGGCACCATAAGCTAACAAAACCTTATAGTCTAAAAATTCATCTCTCGGAATAGGAACATAATAATCGATTGGTATCTCGACGTGATGGTAGTAGAGAATCAGGGCAGCCTAGCTCCGTATCGATAGATTGAAATATCGGTCGGTGAAATCGCAAAGAAAACCAAGATTTGAATAGAACAGCTCGGTGAGTGTGCATAAATGTTATCGAAAAGTTGGCCTAAATACCCGGGCGCGGCGCTTTAATAGTTTCGACCGCGGGAAGTTGATCCTTCTAGAAACACATTGTGGGGGGTTGTGCGCCCGGGATCGATCGTTGCACGGCGGAAAGAGAATCACGCAATCCGTGAGAGCAAAACGATGCTGGCAGGATGATCCCGCGGAATCAGAACGAAAACGAGGATCGCCAGTGGAACGGGTCTCTGCACCAGTTCGTTGAACCCTGGTTGGCCGGATGCCTAACCACCGTGATGGGCGTCGATTTCACCGACGAGACTGCCAGTAGCCCGGTCATTTCGGCTGCAATTACCATGATTCCACGGACAAAGGAAAAAGAAGCCCGCAGACTCTGCCATTGACATCTGTTTGTAAACGAGGAAAAGAACTGCAGTTAAGACGCTCGGACGTTTACAGCTCTGCCTCCGCCCGATTTTTATACTGTCCACCACACGTCGCACAGTGGTCCGGTTAGCCGACCTATACCAGTTCATTCAGATCTTTACCACTACAATTTGGAAGTTTAAGGGTACAACCTGAGTTGGGCATTAATCAATTGAAATTTTCACCAAGATTGATTGATTAATGTGTACGTTTAAAAAAAGGTAATCATTGAAAGATGGACGATTGAGTCAATCGATTGATAAAGTTAATCGTATATTATTAAAAGTATGGGGCTGTAAATGGTCTTTTTACTGATTTTTTTTTTTTTTGTATAAGCGACATCCTATAATTAGACAACAATGATCAGAACATAAAATATAAATGATTATATATTAAATAATTCGAATAAATGCGAAACTTGAGTGAAAATTTAAAAGTGCCCAGAATTAATTCCGCTAATGTATGAATGAAGGTAGAAAAAAAATTTAACCAGTCGTAGCTTTGTGAAAAAAACACACACACACATGCCTCTACAAAACCCTACTTTAAATACCCGTAAATACCCATTAACTACCACTACTGTACACAAGATCGTAGACAAAATCCATTTCCCCCCAAAATCTTCGGTTCGTTTTAAGGGCGGCGGTTTAGTATAGTGACAACGCCTGCGGTGGTCGGTGTTAGGCGCGTATGACGAAGGGGGAGGAGGGTAATACGAAACCGAAAGAATTATTTTGCGGAAATGAACGGTTACCGAGAGATATTCGAAAGAAACTATAATTATTTAAAGCGGTAATCCTCTCCGATTTTGATGAAATTGAAATATGTTATATAGTTACACATTTTGAACAACTTTTTCCGTTGCAAAAATATCGCCCGCGGCTTTGTTTAGGAGTTATTAACGAAAGAACACGAAACTTGTCACTCGACTTCGTTCGCTATAGCAGCGCTGATTGGACCGTGTTCTTTCGTTAATAACATCTTCCCCTTACCCTAACCCTAACCTGACGCCATTTTTGCAAAGGAAAATGTCGCTTCAACTGATCTCAGGAACCCGCCATTTTCGGATTTTGAAGGAATTTTTAGACACCCTGTAAGTATATTTTTTCTGTGAGACTATTCCTGGATATTCGTCTCTCTCCGCCCCCCCACCACCTAACCGTAACTAATTCTGATCGCATAATCTTCCCATTGTAGATGTCATCCAGAATTTTCAAATAACCTAACCTGGCCTATTTTTATTTTTATTTTCCGCCCCCTGCGCTGCCAGGAACGCGCACGCGTACGTTAGGTCCCGATGCAGTAACGGTAGCAGTTTTTTGAGAATATCACGGTAACCGTTCATTTCCGCAAAATAATTCTTTTGGTTTCGTATTACCCTCCTCCCCCCTTACCATACGCGCCTAACACCCACCACCGCAGGCGTTGTCACTATATCAAACTTCTGCCGTTTTAAGAAACACTTTACACAAACATTTTACGAAAATTCAATCGCCAATAATTTTATTTAAAAATTAATACAAAACACGGTGGTACTCACACGTCAAAGATGAAAGTGCGCGCTAGTCCAACGAACCGTAACAAACTTTTCCAACCAGCACGCCACTTCCGTTAACTCGATCTCGCATCACTCTACACACAAAAATGTCCACAAAAATGTCCTTCGGCTAGTCCCGGTGTGTTACCGAGCGATGCCCGAGGGGGGCGGGGGCGGCGGCATTGGCAGGTATAACCGAAAACACTCGGCGAAATCGGCCGTGTAAATATTTGTCACCGAATTAACCTCCAATTCCCGGAACTATTCTCGCACAAACGGATTTCCCTTGAAATCGTTCGATAAACACTGGTTGCCCCCACTCCTCGGGCGCATCTGAACGCCTTGATTACTCATTCTGCTTCAACGTCGAGGCAGAAGTTGCCGATACCGCCCCCCCTTCCTCCTTTGCCTTTGGTGCGCGTGCTGTCAGCCGTTTTCGATAGAAATTTAAATGAAAACGTCCTCGGCGACCCCCTCCGATACATATCGCCGATAACCCGGGCAGGACGAGTCGAAAGAACAGGGAAAAAAGAGTGTGCTCGAAGGAAACGATAAGCGCGCAAATATTGGCGTTCCCGGAATGGCAAGCTAACAGCCACCTCGGATACCAACGAGTCCTCAAGAGTGCTTTTAATTTTGTGTACAGCCGCCGCCACCGCCAGTTAGAAAATCGCTGTTTACATCGACCGGCACCGATATACACGCGTAGTTCTTGCCATAATTGGCACCCCGGGCTACCGAATTAGCAGATTATCGCGGGATGTTCTGCACAGATTATGGTGAACCCCCTGTGCTAGATAAAAAGGATTCTCGAGCGACCTTCTGTGTTTCTTTTCTTCATATTTGTGTAATACATGTGACACGCGAGTTTCAACATTTTAAAAATATTTTTGGATGGACATTAACTGTTGAAATTATTGTATATCTATTCTGTATGCTGTCTTGAACTAATTACAAGTGTTATAATTGACAGAAATTTTAAATGTTGCTAACAAGCTTAATTCTAGTTTTAAAGTAGTAGATGTACTAGAGAGAGATTATTTTGCAAGAGACGTAGTTTCAATATTTTTTAAATATTTTTGGATGGACATCAATTGTTGAAACAATTTTATATACATTCTGTAGATTGTCCTGAAGAATGTTGTAAATAATTGACACAAACTTTGAATGTTGTCAACAAGCTTAATTTTAGTTTTAAAGTAGTAGATGTACTAGAGAGAGATTATTTTGTAAGAGATACATTAGACATTTTTTAAATATTTTGGGATGGACATTAATTGTTGAAACAATTTCATATGCAGTCTGTAGACTGTCGTGTGAATAATGTACTTAATTGAAATTAGGTTTAAATTCTTTTTACATGCGTAACTTTATTTTTTAAATGGTACATATGTATGGAAAAGGTAACAAACGAAGAAAAATGATATGGTACTTTAAAAATTGTATAATTGATATTTCTTCGACATATAAAATTTGAACGATTTCGCATTCATTTTTTTTAATGATATTAGCATATATCACAAACAACCCCCTAATTTTTTATTTTTGAAGAGAAAAGTCTATTAGAGAAAATACAAATGGAGTAAAAAATGTTAATTATACTTTAAGTACAATTATTTTTTATATACTTTTTCAGCCGTGTTTAATACTATACAACATGCAAATAACCTTGTCAGTATTGTATCCTGCTTGCATTTTCAAAAAGTCATACGTGTTGGAAATAACCGAACGACGGAAACGGGTAGGACATTTGAAAAATTAATTAATTAGGATTCGTTAAGCACCACACACACATTTCGTAGCACTTGTCCAATCAATTATTAAAAACATCGCGTCGCATAATCATAAATCGCGTTCGTTAACGGGATAACAATTCGATCTCACTCTAAACTCAGTCGAACGTTATGTCATTGTTGTCCGGACGTTGGTGAATTAATTATTAATTCCTACTCACAATTATTGCTCTACGCCGCGCGCATACATAATCAACGGACGCTTGTTTACGTACTGCCTGCATTTGCATAGAGGATTCGATAACCATTTCGTTTTTCACTTGCTTTAATTCACCAACTCCGACCCTAATTTTCGTTTATTAACTACTACATCAATCTTCCACTTTCAGGATTTTTTTGACGTGGAAGGGAAGTTAATATCAATATACAATTCCCTGCTATAATTATACGATTCATTCGTTTGCAGAAAATATATGTATTTTTTTAACTACAAATCTGTTTTTAACTACAAACAACGAATTTGATCCAGAAATACTTGAGACGACCCACAGTATGTGGGACACCCTGTCAATTAAACTTTATATAGTAGATCGAGGTCTACTTACAATAGGCGAAATTTCTGCTAAACTTTTACACTGATTGTGCAAGTTAATAATAATTTTTCTTTCTTCTATCGTTGTTTCCGCAGGTTTCAGTCCCATTTTTCAACGGAAACTTTGAATATTTCGTAATTTTGAAACGTTATTGATGCCAACAACGTTTCTAAATATACTGAGGAGATGAATCATACTTACACCGCAATTTTTACATGGTATGTTTACGTTAAGAACTGTTCCCTACGCAGTTCGAATTAAGGAGTGTATGAATACTATTTGCTAGTGTATTGCAGCTACCAGCTACAATTACTTGTAAGTCTTGTAACTGCTACTAACAATTACAGTTACAATTACATGTAATTGGAATTGGAATTGCAATTACTTTCGCTCAACCAGTAATTGTAATTGCGGACCACAATTACAATTACAGTGATTCGTCAAGTAATTGCAATTACCAATTACAATTACATGTAATTGTAATTGTATTTCTGCAATTCCAAATTACAGTGATTGGCAAGTAATTGTAATTGTAATTGAAATTACATTTTGCCCAACTCTGGCCAACCGACGTCTAGGTCGCGCTCTGATTGGTCCGTGGTTTCTCGTTAATAACTCCGAAACAAAGCCGCGGATAACATTTTTGCAAACGAAAATGTTGCTTCAAATTTCCTCCCATTTCAAAGAACCTCCCATTTCCGGCTGTTGCAGGAATTTTGGGACACCCTGTACATATTATGTGTGTCAGAAAGTCGTAGCATCAGTTTATCCCCAACAAATTTGAAGGTGAAGACGGCGTTATAAATGTTATTGTTGAATGCGATTTATGTTCATTCTCTGGACGGGTCAGTCTGTAGATTCGGGTCGAAGGTGACACGCAGAAGGTATCTCAATTTATTCAGACAATAACCGTGGCAATATCCCGAAACGATGGAAAGCTTTAAAGCGCGATACGCGTCGCCGGAAACAGTTTTCCCCCGAGAAAAAAAATTGATGCCTGATCGTTCCGGGAACGACGTCCAGTCGTCGTCGATGGCGGCCGTCGCGAAATCATAGCATGGGACGCAGAATGACAACGATTTGTCTCAAGTCTCCGCCCCGACAACAGAAAGTCCCGCGTCTCGATGACGGCCACCCTATAAAGCGAGTTCGATTCTACCACCCCCGCACCAACACACCCCGCAAACACGTTTTCCTCGATAAACTAGCGAGAGAAATATTTTTATGCTCTCGCTATGATATCTTGACCGGAACAGTAACGCACTGCTCCGCTCTGAACCCCATGGAATGTGCAATAGAAACGATATTAATGGGGAATATTGATGGCTGATGGACCATTTGAGTACTACGGAATCGGTGGAGTGCGCCCAATCGTGTAAATAAAGCGTTTCTGAATTGCTGCGATTTTTAAAAAATTTATTTTCGGCAGATTTTCCGAGGAGTTTTGCTTTGTGACCGTGATTGGGATGGTTTGGAGAATTTTTTTATGGGGATGTGGGGTACAGTTTTTTTTGGGAGAAATTCGTTGTCTTTTTGGCTAGTGAAAGGTACTTTCTTTTTGAGGGAAAGTCTAAAATTGCGGTTAAAGGAATTGTTTTTCGAACAGTTAGTGGAGTAGAATTATAAAATTGTAAAAAAATTGTTTGAAATGTGTGATTTAGGTAAAAAATTGGGAGAACTCTAGAAAATTAGGTGGGGAATGAGAAACGGGTGTTGATTTGAGAAACTAACTGTTTAAAAATTGGATTTTTTTAAAATAATATATTCCATCATTTATCCAGAGAATTTCAAGCTTAAAGAATCAGAAAGAAACAAATTGCTTTTATTTCTGGATTTTCTATTTGGAGCAACGAGTTACGATATTACACAATTTAATATATTGCAGACTGTACGTTTATTTTATTTTTAAAATTACAATAATATAAAATTACAAAATATTCTACAATAATTTTAATTCAAGCGCGATCTTGATAGAAGTTAACGTTTTTTATACATACACGAAATGTAGACGAGCAGTAAATTGTTATGTAATTTATATAGTTAGAAGATTTTACCTGAATTGCATAGATTGTGTTTTTGAAGTGTCGTAAAGAAATATAAAATAAATCGAGTGTATTGTTTTTTCAATTAGAAGCATTTCAAATTATGTCGAATGGACTTGGGCTGTTTCAAATTTTACAACAAATCGAGTTGTTAATTTTGAAAGTGGCTCAACTCCATTTGTGGTAAGAAAACACATAGCGGAACCTCTTTTTTTGTTCTTGTTGCACAAATTTATGAAGTACCGACTATAATAATCAAAACTATAGTGGTGTCCGAATATTTTCGTGACCGACTGTATGTATACATTGCGTACCAGTTTCTTCCAACATAAAGAACTAATGGCGCGCAGTTGGGCCACTTTTGATCTCATAAACCGTGCATCTGGGTCCCGTTTTTTTAACGATTCCAAACCGCTGTGCAGGTTCAATTGAACCATGGGTCCGCGCTCGCCCGGCGAGAGAGCCGTTCGTCCGCGTCATTGCAGCCGGTATAATGCGCGATTCCGCGGCTGTTTGCGCGTCGCGTGTAAACCGGTCGACCGTGCTGATTTATTATTCGTAGGAAATTTATTATTTGCACCTAACGCCGTGGACCCCGCGTGTACCTTTCGCCCCCCCCCCCCCGGGCACGCACACAAAGCCCTGCTCTGGAGCTTGCTGGCACGGAGAGAGATCGGACAAAGGGAAAATCTGTCGCGCGATAAATTCCGGAAATCAATTCGATTTGGTAGACGACGAGAGCGGCGCGCGCGATGCAACCATCGCATCGCATCGCTTGCAACGATGCGCGGGATGCAACGGGCCGGGGCGGGGGTACACACTCTAATATAATGGGAACCGAGGAACGGCGATAAATAATAATTATTGCAACCGAGCTAATGCGGGACGCGGCATCGGGCAACCGCACGAAAATATAGCCGCCGTTGAGTGATAATTGCATTTCGGTGCCGGTGTTTCTGCAATTTCCGTTACACCCTCACCCCTCCTCCTCCTCTTCTGTATCAGAGAAGGGCTGAGAAGGGGGTGAGGAGGCATTGTTCTTCCGGCGACCCATGCAACGCCAACGGCCCCTGCAACGCCGCAACAACGCCCACCTGCAATTACCGCGATTAGACGGCTCCTGTTCTTACCAGGCGCGATGCAACGAGTATTAAGCCGATGGTGTGGAAGCTCCGTAGTGCAGAGAGCAGGATACTAGGGTAACTGTACCGATTACTGCGGTATCGTGCTTCGATTGTACTTCGTTTTAATATTTTATTCCTATTCAGAGCTGGGAAAAATAGTATTTTAAATAGTAAATAGTAAATATATATATATATATATATATATATATATATATATATATATATATATATATATATATGTATATATAAAATCCCATTTATTTTTTGCAGTGTCTGTACAACTTTAAAAATTAAAATATTTTATTTGATGCAGTAATTTTTGAAAATAGTATTTGAAAATAGTATTTTATTGGGTCCAATGGAAATTACCGACACAGATTTCTCCGACACGGTTTTCACCGACAACGAGTTTCATCGACAACGATTTCGACCGACAACGAATTTGATCCACAACAACTTAAGACGACCACAGTATGTACAGTGATTGTACATATTCAAGTTTTTCAGACGTCCGAATGTCTTGGATAGTAGTATGGGATAGTAGTATAAGATCACATAAATAACTAAATACATTCTTTCAACAAATATTTATTTTATTTTTAGTTTGAAGCTGTTCTAAATTTAGAGCATCGTGAAGTTTACAACATTTGATAATTGCATTTACAATGTAAAGTCTTTTGTCTTTCTCAATTCTTCTTCATTCTTGAACTCATTAAAGATTGCCGTGTATAAAAAGCATGAATTTTATGTGGAAGTTTTTAGTCGCCTTATTAAAAGATGGTAATACTATTATATCTAGCTCAGTGTGCCATTAGAAATAAATTTGATTTATCTGCTTCGTTTTTGGCATATAGTTGGTGTCAGTATACTTTTGCTAGTCCTTTTTTCACTGTCCAGCGCGGATTTTAAAGGAATATTTAAGGAGCAGTGATTACATCGTCCTCATTAATCACCTGGACTTAGCAAAATCTTAGTTAAAAGATGAACCGGGGGATATTAGCTGAATCTATCAAGATTGTACGTTCATTTATCAAGATCTGGAAGCTAGCCTAATTCGCACTGGCAGTTTATCAATTACTATCTCGTCTCGAAACGCAAAAATCTCCTTTTAAACAGCATGCACAATGCACAGTGGATACAAAATAAATATTTGATCACTAAATTGCCTATTCTCGAATAATTGTCAATATTTGAACTGTGAGAATTACGTTGAAAAAATAGTACAGATATACCTCGACTCATTTTAAAGCTTGGAGTCTCTACTCTTGCCATCCATCGTTCATTGTTATCCAAGACATTTTTGCACGATACAGGGAAATTGAAGGCACTTCTTTCAGTCGAAAATGTGTTTATTGAAACATGTGTATAAAAAATTATTTTTCGTGATTGAGGCCACCATAGATTTGTAGATAAATAAAATAATATTTTTAATATAACTGTTCATTTAATATTAAGATATAGTTTACAAAAATATTAATTTTGGTGGTTAAAGGAACCATTCCCTTTACAACGAATAATTGAAACTTGATCTGCAATTTTTTCTAGATGCACTAAAAATTCAAAAATAAAATCATTTCGATATACATAGATATATGCAGTTATTACAACGGTTCATTATAAACAACTATATATAGAAAATTATAAAAAATTATAGACTCTCGGTCCTCTATTTATTATGTAACTTCACCTGTGGTGTCTTCAAGACACACTTCTCAAAAAATAGAAACAGTTAAATATGGACAAAGAAAATGATTACAATGGCTAATTATAGTCAAATATTAGAACCGCCCCGACCTTCTATATACTATAGTGTTCTTTCTCAAACACAATAATGTCCCTTTATTCCCCTCTTCAAGACAAGGCCCACTTTTCAAACAACAAAAACATAAAAAGAATGAAATATGGAAAAAGGCAGTTATTACATTACGGTCAAATATGATTGGCCTTTTCAACACCGACAATAATGTGAGAGATTAATTCGAGAAAACAGTTAGACAGAACACAGAGAATGTAAATATATTTATAAATTATACAGTTTCTGAACAAATCTTCAGCTTTAATAAGGCCCATCTAACAGAATCCTCTGTTTATTTAGCTAGATCATCCGAATCCCTGACCTCCTTGCCCAAAAGCTCTCCTTCAAAAATCATTTCCCCATGGAGCCCAGAGTCCCAGAAAACCGGAGGGTTGCCGACGGTAGTGTAGGGTGTCTATGGTGTCCAGGAGCTCCGGATCAAGTCCCCCAGGACAATATTAACACCCCCGAATACGCTCTGGCAATTTAAAGTTTGACGATGGTAAGCAGGCGTCCGAAAGCAACGTGGAATGAGACGGTGTTGGGAAAAGGGGGATGAAAGAGGGGCGGCGTCTAGGGGGCGCGGAGGGCGGTTTCTTTGACAACGGGTGGCTTCTCCAGCCGAACCACACCGAGGTTTAAGTGCCCTCTCCGGCGCACCACAACGAGTGCCTGGCTAAGTAGTCTTACCTGGCGGCGGAATAATTACCCAATAACAAGTTTTCGTCGGCGGATAATAAAGGTTTAATTAAAACACGATAATCGACGTTTATCCGGCGGCGATATCGTTGACGCGCCCGCGTCACAGGGCTCGATGGATCTTTCGGGTAGATCCTCGAGAGATCACAGGAAAGGGTGGAGGGGGGGCGGGCGCCTTCGCGATCGAGGAAACGGGATTTCCCTCGGGGAATCGAGGCTTGCTGCGCCAAGAGCTATCAGCGATCGTTGATCGCTGCGAGTGCTAGTTGTACTGTCGGATACGCGATAGGAATTCTAAGTCTGGGATCGTAAGGTTCGTAGAAGCTAAATTGTTAATGAACACGAGCATTTCGGAGGGTGGCATTCTCGGGCGAATTTTTGGTGTTAGGGCTGTATGAGTTTAGAATTATGGTAACAGATTTTTTTCGGTGGGAGTCAGCTAGCTATGAAAATTGGTGTGCGTAGTACGTGGTAGTTGTTAAGAATGTGCAAAAGGAAAAATTTTGACTTCGATCTGTTTCTTCAGATTTAATTGTAGAAAAGGCCATTTCGTTGTTCCTACATTGATTCCTGCATGAAACTCTGGTACAGGGCACTTGTACAATTTTCTACTGTCATTATGGTGAGACGTATGGATCTAAGAAAAATTAGGTATGTACTACGTAATAGTTGTTAACGTTGTGGTAAAGGAAAAAATTTTACTTCGGTCTGTTTCTTCAGAATTAATTGTAGAAAAGGCCATTTCGTTGTTCTTACATTGATTTCTGCATAAAACACTGTTAAAGGGCAGTTATGGTGAGACGTATGGATCTAAGAAAAATTGGATATGTACTACATAATAGTTGTTAACGTTGTGCAAAAGGAAAAATTTTTACTTCTATCTGTTTCTTCAGAATTAATTGTAGAAAAGGCCATTATATAGTTCCTACATTGATTTCTGCATAAAACCCTGGTAAAGGGCACTTGTACAATTTTCTACTGTCATTATGGTGAGACATATGGATCTAAGAAAAATTAGGTATGTACTACATAATAGTTGTTAACGTTGTGCAAAAGGAAAAAATTTTACTTCGGTCTGTTTCTTCAGAATTAATTGTAGAAAAGCCCATTTTATTGTTCATAAATTGATTTCTGCATAAAACACTGGTACAGTACTTATACAATTGTCTACTATCATTATGGTAAGACATATGGGCCTAAGAAAAATTAGGTATCTACTACATGCCAGTTGTTAACATTGTGCAAAAGGAAAAATTTTTACTTTGTTCTATTTCTTCAGAATTAATTCTAAAAGACTCACTAAATTATTGCTAAATTGATTTCTGTATAAAACGCTGGTAAAGGGCACTTATACATATATCATTCTCTACTGTCATTATGGTGAGACATATGGGCCTAAGAAGAATTGTTTGCATACTACAAAGTAACAGTCAATATACTGTAAAAGGAAGATTCTGTGGCTCATTCCATTTCTCCAGAACTAATTCCCAGAGAAATACGTCAATCTTTTTAGTGCGATTTATCCGAGTGGGAGATGCGTGCTTAAAGAACATGTAAAAATTTAATAGAATAAATACGTCGTTGGCTTATTTGAAGCTCTGACAGTCTACACTAATTGCTCGAGAGTACAAGATGCAATTAAGTTGAATTTTCCATGTGGAAACGTTTCTACGATTTCGAAAGAAAAATTTTGTTGCGTTTTAAAGGTAAAAATGTAGTGGCTGCATTCCTGGTGAAAAGAGTATCTCCGTCGCTTCTAGAGGACTTTCTGATGCGCCAATAAATTATGTAGTTGGTAGAAAAAGGTCATTCCCAGTTTCCGCAGGTCGAAGTTTTCCCATTTTGTGATATGAATTAATAAACTGCACGTAAGAAAGTATCTTTGAGGCAACGAGAGATGTATATTCTTAACTTTGAAATAGAGATTTCTAACTTAACTTAAATTGCTGTTAATATTTCTCGAATTGGATTCTCATATTTAATGCAGAACGTTTCGCTGGCAATAGCTCCCTCTGAAAATATTTATAACTTTATTTTACGACCATACCTTCCAAGGAAATGTAGTAGCACAATGTTTGAAATTTTAGACTGACTTTCAGAGTTTTTTATTATTATACCAGGAAACCTTTTATTATCAGACTTCTTTATAAAAATTCCATGAGCGTTTAATAATACCTCGAAATTTATATACCGATAAAAAATTGAAATTGAGCACGAGATAAACAAGTACCAACAGCGTTGAGAAAAAGTTTTCAATGAAGTGATTCTTCTGCTAACTTCGGGATCTTTTTTACACTAAAACCACGAAACCTGTTACAAGCAGACTTGTTTACACAAATTTCTTCATCTTTCAGTAATATCTCTAAATTGTTATACCAGAAAAGGATTGAAATGGAACGTGTTATAAAGAAATCCCTGGAAGCTTGCTCCTAATGCTCTATTTTGGGCTACTTCGTAAACAACAATTTGGAAACTGACGAAAATAACTTTGTGCACCAATTGAGCACGAATTTGTTACTCATTGCAAAGAAATGGCGGACAGTCCGAGCTTGTTCTTACGTGGTTTCCGTGAAAGGCATCGTCGGACAATTTCCTCGGACTATGCGGCTGCTCCGCCGGCGAAATTCGATTTTAACGTCGCAAGATGGAAAAGAAATTTCGTATTATTTATATGCAGGTTGACAACGTGTGATACGCGAAACGTATCCGCGAACACGTACTTCGGGATGCTATCATAGCGGGGGCATTCGAAATTCATGGAATTTCACGCGGACCGCGTTAGCTGAAGATTGGACAGAACCTCGATGCCATAAGTTCCGCTCTGGTTGTGCTTCTTTATGAATACTTTACAGCGATATCACGTTTCTAACTGATATTTAGATGCCAGCATTCTTGTCGTCGCGCATAAACCACAAACGGGGACTCGAGAATATTTCTAGGCGGCTTTTTAAAGGGATTTAAACAGAATAGCCGAGAGGATCGTTACTGTAGCTACATGGATCATTCTATATTGATACTGTGAGCTGTTATTACACTGTTCAACAGCATCATGTAGGTATCTATTGAGTTGTCGTGTAAGTTGATATTCTGGAATTAATTCTGAGGAAACCGAATGGAGCACAGACTTTTTCTTTTGCACAACGATGGTGGAGAATGATGTAATAAGTGCCATTTACCAGAGCTGTATGCAGAGATCAATTTAGGAATAATGTAATGACTCTTTTAGAATTAATTTTGAAGAAATAGAACAAAGTAAGAAATTTTTCCTTTTACACAACGATGACTGCTACCATGTAGTACACACCTAATTTTTGTTAGGCCCATATGTCTCGCCATAATGACGGTAGAGAATGATATAATAAGTGGCCTTTCCCAGCGTTTTATGCAGAAATCAATTTACGAATAATGTAGCGACTCTTTTAGAATTAATTTTGAAGAAATAGAACAAAGTAAGAAATTTTTCCTTTTACACAACGATGACTGTTACCATGTAGTACACACCTAATTTTTGTTAGGCCCATATGTCTCGCCATAATGACGGTAGAGAATGATATAATAAGTGGCCTTTCCCAGCGTTTTATGCAGAAATCAATTTACGAATAATGTAGTGACTCTTTTAGAATTAATTTTGAAGAAATAGAACAAAGTAAGAAATTTTTCCTTTTACACAACGATGACTGTTACCATGTAGTACATACCAAATTTTTCTTGGGTCCATATATCTTCCCAGTAATGTACAAACGTTACCATCGTCTTATACAGAAATTAATTTCAGAGAAATTAGATGAGCCCTTCTAGAATTAATTTCAGAATAACGAAATACAATACAAGCTTCTCCTTTCACACAATACTTACCACCCCAATCGTGTAGTACAAACTCAATTTTCTCCGGCTTCGTAAGTCTAAGCAAAACGGAACTTTACAGCTGCGTCACGTTAACCAGCACGCGCGTGATTCAAAAATCGTAAATAGAAATTCGCCATAAATTTGCGGAAGCGGATCGTTACAAAAGTAACTTGTGGCGTTGGTGTACACAGTATCACGAGCTGAAAGGAAATACACGGTGCTCGGGTTGCGTTCCTGAGTCAAGTAACATGTCTGCGCTCTCAAACAAAGTTTTCGCGTCTCGTCTTTCAGCATCGAGGTTCGTACATTCATCTTCCCATGGGGCAACGACGTCGTTCTGCGAGCCTCTGATGTCTCAGCTATTTTTCCTCGCCTATCTACAACTAGGACATATTTTCCTCTGGTTCTTCCGGTCCGTGCCACCTCCCCCTTCAACCACCCGACGCACTCGGTCGACGAGCTACCTCGTCTTTTCTCTTTTCCGTCTTCGTTCCACCGACAAGAATCGGAATGCGAGGAACGATGAAACATCCCCTGGGAAATCACTTATGATTCCCAATGTACGTGTCTCTTCAAGTTGGTATTAGCATTATACAATCGTTCTTTGTTTCTCTTTGAACCGACAGGAGCAAAACAACCGGCTAACAAAACTGGAGCGATGCTGTTCTCTTATTCCGCCATGTCGACGGCTTTAACGGGAGCTCCCCAGGCTTTCGAATAGCTTTGTCAGGGCATTAGCACGTTCATTATCGTAAAATAATTATCGATTTTTCACTAGCTCGCTTTTATGTCGACGAGGAAGCGAACGTTCTACTGATGCGGGCTCAGGAGACTATTGTGTAGCGTCATTTTCGCAGAATTTAACCGAGAAAAATTCAGTGTATAGAGCATGGTGTGGTAGTTAGCATCGCATAAAAGGAAAATTCGGTGTCCTGTTTCATTTCGTTTCGTCAGAATTAATTCCAAACGACGTTTTTCTCAAAGGTCACTGTGCACTGCCATTTTGTTCAGCCTTGTGAACCCTAGCTACTCGTAATGGTGCTGTGGTAAACATGATATCATATTGGGTTGGCAAGAAAGTAATTTCGGTATTTCAAGGGTGAAATAAAAACTCAATCTTTTTTTGTTCGATGTGTTCCTTTCTCCATAATTCCGCGCTCATAAAACTTCTAATCATTATTAGTGGAAGTTCATTGATTGAATAAAAACATTGGGCTGTACGTCAAATCTGTTTTCGTGCGGCCTTTTTCTATGCGATTTTTTTTTTGTGCGATGTTTTTTATGCGGTATATGAAGTATATGAAATATCCTCCACCACTCCACTAACAAAAAAACAATTAATACTGCGTAATGTAGCCCGTCGTACCAAACAACTTTTGTAGGAACACTTTTTGATAACGACGACGTCTTCCGAGGTATCCTGCTGATATCTCTTTTGAGCAGGACACCCTGTATATGTATCGAAGTATGTACACTGAGAAAAAATCCTGTCAAAACAAAAAAAATATATGTTGATTCAATAAGATGTACTATTGAATAATGCCAATATCATATGAACTTATTTTAATATTTAATACTATTGAATTTCTATAGCAAAACTCATTTCCGCCAATCATATAAGCGAATAGCTTGACCATCAATGTTTTCCAAAAAATAAGATGTGGCCTCAAACCAATTCCAGTATAAATCAATACATTTCTCAAATTTTTTTAACAATATATCTGATTGAAGGAAAAAAAGAAATATTACGAATAATAATGTACGGTATTGAATCGAATAGTATTTTCAATCATTTCATGATAGACAATTCAAATACATCACGATTTGCTTCTACATTCCCATACTGTTGAAAAGAATACATTGATATTCATCGAAGTAAAAAAATGACAATAACACGCGTGTTATTGAAGTAACTACTTTTTTTTCTCAGTGTAGATTTTGAAAATTTCTCCATGTTTAAAATGAGAAATTAAAATTTTTTTACATGTTTCCATGTGTAATTTAATTATTTAGTTTGTTTGGGAAGCACGTTCTCGCTATTTCGTAAAGCTTTGACATATTTTCTAAGCGAGACTTTTTTTATGCGGTCCCTCTCCAGCGCACAAAAACAGGTTTGACTGTATTTCACCTGAAAATACCGAAATTACATTCTTGCCAGCCCAATAGTTTCGGTGAAAAATATAATTATTAAAATCGATCTTCGTAGTAAAATTTTCTCGCCACCATGATATACGGAAAAAAGGATTTTCCAAGCCTAACCGACAAGTTAATATTTCCAAAAAAATTACACCGGATAGTGGGAACACGCATTTGCCGGCGGCCTTTCGTTTCATTTGACTATCTTAAGCGCTCATCAAGAAAAATCCTTGCGAGGTTACGGTCGAGTTTTCATTTCGTTGGGAGTCAAAGAAACAGCTCTCCACCATAAAAACAGCAATTTCAACCGCGTAACCGGTACCGGGAGCACGGTTTCCCAAGGGCCCCGGCGTAACTACAATGCTGTCGAAACACGAAAAAGTCGCCTGCCTAATAATACATACGTTGGCCGCAGATCCGCAGAGCGAATTTTCCGCGTTACGGAAGCCGAACGGTAAATTTTAAGCGATTCCTCCTTTCTCGTCCGTGGTCCGTATAATTGTTTAAATGCATTTTCGCACGCGCCCGCTCTTTTCATCGCGGAATAATACCCGAACCGAAATGTTTTCGGCGTATTACGTCGAAAATTCGCCCGGCAACGAGTCTCGCGATTTTTCCAGCAGGAGAAATACGTGCGTGCGTGGTGCGAGCGACGATAACAAAGCACCGCGGGGGTCGGCGAGGCGCGACAGAAGTTTCGCCGTGCGCCGGCCTCGAGAGTCTTTTCTGCCGGGCAAATTACCGGCATTCACTGTTTCAACGTTAAAAGTTTTCATTTATGACGGATAGTCGGGGCCCCCGTTCATTGTCACCGTCTCATTCGGAACTTTTAAATTATACCCGGCTCATTAACGGCGTCCGGAAGCACCGCGCGCGCCACCTACGGCTTCATCAGTCCTGTTAATATTGACCTGATCATACGTTAGACTCGCGATCATGAACACGAGCCTAAACTCGCAGAATTTTAGAATTTAGGTGCTGGATTGAACCGAGGCTTCTGTGACGAGTGTAATGATGGTGCGAGTCTGTTTCAGCGTTCAGATTGTCGGAGAAATGGAGAGATATGGTCACAAATTCATATATTGAATTCATATTGAGTTAATATCGAATTAATATTGAATATAAACATATGTGAGTCGTTTATTTTAAATGTGGCCTATGTCCATTTTCGAGAAAATCAAGCTAGCAATTTTAATATTTACATTTGTACGTTATCCTTTCATTCTGAAGCAAATTGTAACTAATATATTTAAAATCACAAAGATTTTGTAAAACGGAAATTAGCTGGTTAATAGAATGATACAAATTTTTATTTTGAAAGTGGCCACAGTCCATTTTCGAGAAAATCAAGCTAGCAATTTTAATATTTACATTTGTACGTTATCCTTTCATTCTGAAGCAAATTGTAACTAATATATTTAAAATCACAAAGATTTTGTAAAACGGAAATTAGCTGGTTAATAGAATGATACAAATTTTTATTTTGAAAGTGGCCACAGTCCATTTTCGAGAAAATCAAGCTAGCAATTTTAATATTTACATTTGTACGTTATCCTTTCATTCTGAAGCAAATTGTAACTAATATATTTAAAATCACAAAGATTTTGTAAAACGGAAATTAGCTGGTTAATAGAATGATACAAATTTTTATTTTGAAAGTGGCCTCAGTCCATTTTCGAGAAAATCAAGCTAGCAATTTTAATATTTACATTTCTACGTTATCCTTTCATTCTGAAGCAAATTGTAACTAATATATTTAAAATCACGAAGATTTTGTAAAACGGAAATTAGCTGGTTAATAGAATGATACAAATTTTTATTTTGAAAGTGGCCTCAGTCCATTTTCGAGAAAATCAAGCTAGCATTTTTAATATTTACATTTGTACGTTATCCTTTCATTCTGAAACAAATTGTAACAAATATATATAAAGTCACAAAGATTTTGTAAAACGGAAATTAGCTGGTTAATAGAATGATACAAATTTTTATTTTGAAAGTGGCGGCCTAAGTCCATTTGTCAGTTGACAAATTCCATTCGTTTTTACCGAATGACAGAGACGATACATGACGTCTTGTAAAAATAACAAGATTAAATTTATTTGAACTACATATGTGCGGTTCATATTATAACATCTGCATTATTAAATGTATTCATTTAATCATTTATCACGAAAGCATCTTTATCATTTCAATAACTTTGAAATAAAATATCTGGAGCCGGTCATGTGACCGGTGGCGGTAGGGGTTTAGTGTTAACCCTGATCCGTCGCTCATTTCACGAACTGATTCTGTCCGTAGGTGTCAAATTGACACAGTGATAAAAGATCGATGAATTAACAAGGTAGACAGTTAGTTTTTGGTGTTTTTTTATATTCAAATTTATGAGTTAACGTTTAAATCTTAGGTTTTTCGGTTACGTGTTTCGCATTGAAAAAGTAAACGACGCGAAGTTTCGGGAAAATTTACCTATAAATAACAGAACAGTATCACTTATTCCTGAATGAAGGTTAATATTGAATTAGTATAACGAATTATAAAATGTAAGTGAATGCGAAGTGGATTCGAATTTCATTTTGCTGAAGAATGCTGAAGGCTTCGAGAAACAATTGACAAAGATTTGGTGGTGGAAATCACTCGGAGAGACTTTCCGAAGTTGACGAGCACCTGGGCAGAATCTCGAAACTCGATTTATTAATTTCGGGAACGCTCGCGGCTCGGCAAAACCAGTATCGATGCCGGGCAAATTATATTCGCAACGAGAACGCGCGCACAATTTCAAATTAGCAGGAACGCGGGCTCTCGCACGTTCAGGAAATCCCACGGTGGCTGACCTGGCTGCTAAACTAACCATAAACCTCAATTACACGGATAAAATTTGCAAACGTATGCGTGCGCGCAGCTGCCCGCCAGTTGCATCCCTGGAAGACGCATTCCGCAAACACCAGAGACTTCTACTCCTTCGCGCAGTCGGAAAAACCACGAATCTCGAACCTTGTAATATCATTCGTCTTCATTTTATTTGACTTTCAAATTTTAATTAATTCGAAGCCGCGCTCTGCGAATTTCCTTTCATTAAACTAAACAATGTAATGAAACTCTGTAATGAAATTTCTTTTACTAAACTAAACAAGATATCTCGATGAGAAACTTCTGTGGTATATTTATGCATACTGGAGCCACCTTCACGATTTTTCGCAATTTACATAAAAGACATTTGCATAAAGATCCGTAAAACTTAACCCAAATATGTACATAATAAATCTGTCACATATCATTGAGATAGATCTTTTGGTTTTCCCACAAAAAATTCCCAAATTATACAAACAGCATTCAGTACAAAGTACAAAGATATACTTTCGCAATTTTTTCTATTAAACCAAAAAACGCATCTCAATGAAACTTATATCACATATTTATACGTATTAGAGCTACCTCTATGATTTTTTATACATCGCCATCATCAAAACTATAACAGTTATCCACCTAGGAACCACAAAAGAGAAATTGTTTAAACCTACCTACTTTGTGTGCAAGTAATTATTCGAATTTAAATAATAACAGCGTGTAAAAATTTCTGAACGCAGGACACACATGTACGAACACATCAGCAAAATTTCAGGAAAATAGCCCTACTCGTTTTTGCAAAGAAAAATTCCACCCCAAGCTATACGAAGGAATAATCGATTCCCTTGTTTTCCATCAGGGCTCAACAACATCCGTGAGATGAAAGAAGGCACTCGACTCCGCACCGTCCACTCGAACAAAGAAAAACGTGAAACCGGATCGAATCTACCTGAACCGTGTCCGATTCGATCCGCCTATTTTACTTTCTAATAAAAGAAAACACTTATCTTCGAAACCGTTTTAAAATAGCCTCGCCACTCAGAATAACACGTAGCCGTATCGATCAATTCCGTCGCCAAACGAAAATGGCTTAACGAAGTTAGTTTAAACTTCGTAGGCAGATTCTCCGTGAAAAACTGCGCCGAAAACGTAGAATAAACTTTCTCGGTACGACGGTCCATTTTCGAACAAAAACGGTTGCAAAATTGGGACAGCGCGTTTCAAGAATAAAATACATACATGGCAGCACTTTCAGGAGATTCTCTCTTGTGCGACGCTTCATTTTCTCGCAAAAACGGTTCCAAAATCGGAATAGCGTATTTAAAAAGTAAAATACGTGGTACTACTTTTAGAAGACTTTCCGCGAGAAATTGCGCCGAAAACGTACAATAAACTTTTTCAGTACAGCGCTCCATTGTCTAGCAAAAATGGTTCCAAAATTAGGATAGCGCATTTGAATGATAAAATACATAGATGACAGCACTTTTGGAAGATTCTACGTGAAAACTACACCGATAATGTGGAATAAATTTTTCCCGTGCGACGCTTCATTTTCTCGCAAAAACGGTTCCAAAATCGGAATAGCGCATTTGAAAAGTAAAATACGTGGTACTACTTTTAGGAGATTCTACGCGAAAAACTACGACGATTACGTTCCATTAAATTTTTCCTGTACGACGCTTCATTTTTTTAGCAAAAACAATTCCAAAATTGGGACAGCCCCTTTGAAGAATAAAATACATAGATGGCAGCACTTTTGGGAGATTATACGCGAAAAACTACACCGATAATGTTGAATACATTTTTCTCGTGCGACGCTTCATTTTCTAGCAAAAACAGTTCCAAAATCGGAACAGCGTTCTTGAAAACCAAAATAGGTCTGGCCCATGGCTTACTGTTTCTACTCTGGGTCTCTGTAGAAGCTGCTACTATTCAGCAGACACTGTCTGTTCATAGCCCCCTATTTCTACTGGACTCTTCCCATGATAAAACAGTGAATGGCGCTTCCGGAATTTTGGAACCGTTTTTGCTAGAAGATGAAGCGTCCTACGGGAAAAATTTATTCTACGTAATCGTGGTAGTTTTTCACGTAGAATCGCCTAAAGGTGGTGCCATGAATGTTGGAGCAGCCGGTACAGAGCTGTGACGTCGAACGTGATATTTTCGATGGTCAAAAGCGCGATATACTTTGAGAATGTGGTCGCAGGTTTAATAAAAGTAGACAATGGTGTTTGTAGCCGTCGAAGAGATTAACCCGTTAAGGGCGAAGGACAAGAATAAATGGCGGCCGCGAGGTGGACAATGGGAAACACTCGACAAAGGCCCGCATTATAAGCAGCGCACAATGATGTCCGACTATTCAGAAGGTAAGACCCGAGATGCAAGAGTGCATTCACGGTTTGCTTTACGACGCCGCTTGAAATATCGGACCGACTGATATTATGCCGCGCGCGCCGGAGAGCTAGCTCCGCGGGCGTTTAAATAGATAAAAATAACCTGCCGATAAATTTTGATAGTCGCCCGCTTATCGGCTTCCCGTGCCCGATAACGCAGATACGGCGTTATGCAGCTTTTCTATAGGTGGGGAGGGGATAGGTTTCGCTTCGACGAAAAGCTCTCTCGAAATGGGCCAATTCTGAAACGTTCCTGAACTTCCCCGAATAATAATGGCACACGTTCGTTCCCATTGCCGTCGATGTCAGCGAGCGTGTGCATGCATGCGTGCACAGAGGCAGTTTATTTTGTATTCAAGAACAATGAAAAAGCATTTTATTGTTCTCCGTGATAGACGAATAAATTTTGAGGAGGTTCATATCGATCAAATGATTTTTCTTTCCATTCGGTTTCCAATTCGGATTTGGAATATTTATAGTGTTTTTGATATATAAATAATTTGAATTTTGTAGGGATATTTTCTGTAAATTTTATACTGAGTGGGCGTGGCCTTGTAGGCCCTTCCGTTCAGAGTCCAATGGAAACAGTGATTTTTCTATTGTATCCATAAAGTTGATCAGAAAACATGTTTTACAGTGTTAGTATAAAATGTATTATATTAAAGAGTTGCTCGGTGTATCTACTGTGCAAAATATTCTCAGTGGGCGTGGCTTCCTTCCCATTCCTGTTGAGAGTACTCTGAGGGGCGGGTTTTCATTACTGATTCTATATAAATTATTAAAGGATACGCTCCCTTGGCTTTCACTTGTATAGACTGTTTTATGTGGGCGTGGCTTCCTTGCTCCCGATTCCAACGAAGCCAAGATATATAGCTTCAAGATTCACGATCATGGTAGACCGATTCAAAACAAATTAATCTCTGCATGCCGTGGTACAGACTTAACAGAAGGCTATCTAGTTTGACTTTTATACAAATCCGAATTCGGTAGATGTAGTATCGCCACTCCCACTGGACTAGAATGTTTTTTTTATTTGTAGACGTTGGGAAATAAATCGAACATGAAAATAATACAGAATGTTATACGTACACCGTTTTGTATACATCGGACTCGCTCTGTCGCTCTCAAAATAGTCAAATAGCGCTTTGGGCCCACGAAAACGTGTGAGAGTGGGGGCGGCGTCTACGTTATTGTAGTCTGACCACTCCGGCGCGCTCTCCACTTCTCCACGCCCCTCCCACTCGTCTTCTCTCGTGCTCTGTTCACAAGTCACGCTTAGTGGGTTCCCCTTCCATACGTCCGAGCTAGGTCACTGCTCTGAGAGCACACGGGAGCAACTTGGGAGCACGGGAGCTGCTCTGAGAGCAAAGAGCTGTGCATGCCTGTTCTAGACCGTTCCAACTGTTCGAAAACTCTTCCGGAAACCGTTTTTCTCACAAGGATAACACAATTCCCGGCGATAACCATAATAATCGACATTCAGCGTTAATTTCGAAGCTCCGGGAACCGGAGAATGCCGAAACTTAGCTTCTCGTCGGTGAGTAGGATGGAAGTTCTGCCCGCCATTAAGGTAACAAAGCAAATTCGAGCGTGAAGCGTTAATTAAATTAGACAGAGTGCCGGCGAATCCAATCGCCCGCGGCGATTACTTAAAATTCCCGTTCGAAATACGCGCTCGATAAACCATGATTGCCATTCGTGAGCGACTCCGGAGTCGAGTCGGACTGTGTCGGCTCGTTCCTTCTGTAATGCCCGGAACGTTCAACTCCAGAACACAGATAAAGCCGGTGCTAAACTTTCCAATGTTCTTCGTTAAAGAAACGGAAACGGCACGGTGTGTCTGGTTAAAAACTTTTTACGGCAATTGTAGACCCGCTTTCTACGCTTGTACGTGACCCCACTCGAACTCCGACCGATTCCCGCTCGATGCGCAGTGATTTCCACCGGCCGATCGATCAATCACGTCCATTCGCCGATTCCTGCCGATATCATAACTCCTCCCAGCCTTCCGAGACGTTCCTGCGGCTGCACCAAGCTGTTGCACGACCACAGGAATGTTCTCGCAGCGATTTTTAATTAGTACTGTCGAGTCTGTTAGGACACGGTGCAAAGCTTAAAACAACGGTCCTCCTGTAACGTTTTTATAATATCAGTAGCGTCAAGATAATATTTTTATATTTATTAGTAGACACTGTGCGCACCTTTATGCATTTATAATGGGTGAAATATAAAACGAGAAAAGATTTTAAAAATTCAAGAATGCTGCAATATTGTTTTTAACCCCTTGCCGTGTTTGAACGGGTCACACTCGTCACTGAAGATTTTAGATAAAGTCTAACAAATATGAATGTTACGCCTTTCGTTTTAAATGAAATAAAATTTAAAATTCGTTTGTAATATATATATTCTCTTTTCTTTTCTACGACATTTTTGGGGACAAAGACGAACACTGTACAGAAATCACCGTAACTGTGAAGAAAATTGTACGGCAAGGGATTAATGTAACAAAGTCGTTAAGGGATGAAATCAATTACGTTACTCCAGCTTCCCACAATCAATGCAAAACATTTTTAATCTGTATAAAGCTTGCAGTCTATCCCCATTTTCCCCCTCCCATCATCTGCCTCCAAAAGCGGTATAAAAAGTAAGACAAAATTTGCAGTGTGAAAACTAGAAACTTCAACGCTTTAGAATGAGCCGGAACCGTCCGGCTCTTCCCCCGAAAGTTACATCGCCCTAAACATCCCCAATTTTCCACCCCATCCATGATCCCCGAATTTCGTAGCATTCATCCGGACTGCACGCTAAACTGGAACGTTCAATGCACCGACGCAGATGAAATTGTCGTGGAGGACGCAAGATATAGGTCCATCGGAGAGTCCTAGAAAAATAGAAGATGGTGGTCAGAACGGTCAGATGGGAAGTCGCCTCATGAAAACGCCATTAGGGTATCTCGATCGGTCGCTGATGACTTAAACGAATCACGCGGACTGCAGAAGTCTCCGGCGGATAAACGTAACCATTGTAGTGGCTATGTACAAGCCGGTAAATGAGAACAGGGAGCAGAGCCCCGGCTATATTGGCTTTGTGAAGAATCGCTCTCCAATGAAAGCGTTAACGAACCACGTCGTTCCTTCTCGTTCAGCTCAACTGCTCCATTTTCCGATGGTTTTCCCGTCCTCCCTTTAATCCTCCGCCCACGCTGAACCGGTCAGAATTTCTCTCTCTCTCTCTCTCTCTCTCTCTCTCTCTCTGTCTTTCTCTCGTTTCTTCCTCTCTCGGATCTCTCTCTTTTCTTTCTTTTTTTTTTTTTTTGCTCCCCCGGCCACTATCCCTTCCGGGACCCATTTTATTTCCTGCATGTGAAGGAACAGCTAACACGCGTATCTCTAACCGAACCGCGCATTAATCGAATTCGGACGAAATTAAGGGCGTCGTTAATAAACCATTCAGCTCAGGAATTACTGCGTTTTTCATCCCCTCCACCCGACGGAACGATGGAAGGAGATTGTTTCCGACTGTCCGCGATCGTTAGCTCACTATACTCGCCGTTATCCACGACGATTCTTTAAGTACGCGCCGTTGTTAATTGGTTTTTTTGTTGCGTGTGATATTCTATTGTTGTTTCAGTAATTTCTTTCCAAGTAAACTGAATGATGTGGTTTAATAACACTTTCGTCATGTGATTATACACGTTTGAGCTGTATTCGGGATTTTTAGTGAAGCAGTATTGTTGAAACTATAGTAACTATTCTTGACGGGACGTGGTCAATTTGAATATATGATTTGGAAATTTTTTATTATTAAATAAAAGAACGTATCTGAATGAAAGTTCTATGCTACATTTCGACGAATTGAGAAGCTGTTATTATATTCGCTAAGCAGTTTCCCTAAGTAAATGCTAAATTCAAGAATGGTTATACTTCAAGTATAAATAATTCCTCAACATAGCACGAACATGCGTAAACAAGTCATTGAACTTCATGACGATAACTCTGCCAATTTTGTTAGAGTAAACTGCCAAAGTGTACCATGAAAGAGACTATTGAAAGAAGTGCAAAGGTATAATTTAACACAATTTTTCTATACTCAACCAAAGAACTTATCGTAATGAAACTTTAATGTTTTATGCTTACACACAGTCAAGCTATCTCAGTCAGTATCGTCAAAACTATGGTATTGGGTTCGAACGAAAGTTCGTTTTTAAATAATACTCAAAGATAAGGATATTTATACATAGATTTATCAAATAACGTATTTTCCAGTCTCATCTATTACCTTTTGCCATTTTTTAGGTGACCTATCATGTTATTCAATAAACCTATGAAAAAATATCTTAATTTTATCTTGGATTTAAATAATGTGAAATAAATAATAAATTTAATTGTGAAGTAAACATTTACAACCTATCTACTTTGAATTGAAATGATGACTACGATTTGGAGTGCAACAATCTGCAAAAATTCACGAACACAGCCCAGATAGGAATAAATAAACGTGTAACCATTGCCGCCTCGCGATCTGATATTTTACCCGTTGCGCATCCCCTCGGGCTGCACTCTCGCGATGTCAGGAGTTACGTCATGAAGACGAAACACCCGGCAGCAACACCTGGCTGCATCAACGCGAGTGATTCTTGTATCGCGATTCCGACGATTGAACAGAAACGCTACCGTGGAACAACACGGTGTACCGGGTGTCCTCGAAGTAAACTAATAAATCGGAGAATTGCACGTAAAAGAATAAATCGAAAATATATGACACCGTTCTACAACGTACATCACGTACGTGTTGCTCAAAATCGAGCTTTTCACGAAGGATGTCGATTCTTTTTTCAGACATGAATTACTACATGATGTAGAGTATCAAACACACCACCTTCATGATTTTTAGTGTGTTCAGAAACTACAGCCTATATCTATTGTAGTAGCCAAATATGGATGTGTCTGACCGTTGCTTGACTTTTCTACTTACTGTAGAATTGGTACGGACAGGTAAAATTGCTGTGAGCGATGAATGTGAGAGATTTTATTGCAAATAAATAATTGCATGGTGTTGTATATGGAAAATTAGGCGAGGTTTAAGTCATCAGTCTGATGATTTCGAATGCGTTTAGAAACTACAGTCTCAATCAATTTTAATAGTAACTAAATATGAATGTGTCTGACCGTTGCTTGACTTTTCTACTTACTGTAGGATTGGTATGGGTAGGTAAAATCACTTCGAATGATAAATGTGAGAGATTTGATTGAAAATGAAGCATTGCATGGTGTAGCCTATGAAAAATTAGTTGGAGTTTAAGTCATCAGTTTGTCGAGTTCTTATTTGTTTAGAAAATATAGAGTTCTGAATCTTCTATACTACCGTCGTAATAAATTATTAAATACGGAATGCGTTCCACGTCGCGGAACTTCATAATCTCTCAGAAAATTGCAAATTTAACATTAAACCTACCACAAGGGGTAAAAATCACCCATTTAAAATTTTTTCTTTGACAATTATTGAAATTGTAAAGGTGTTTTCATGGGAATTTATTGAATATATACTTTGACTCCAGTATATATTATAGTAAAAATCGCATAAAATCTAAATAAATTTAATCTTGTTATTTTTATAATACTATCGGTAGGTTTAGTATTAATAATGCGTGCAGTCATAAAATATTTTTAGCTAAAATCAAATAATGCACGAGGCAACCCAGCCTAAAGATACTTGAATCATCTTCCTTTTTCTTTCCAATTTCTTCACAAAATACAGAGATTGATACTTCTAATTTTTATTCACTGTTTGGTTTAACTTAAAAAATTTTTTTTAGACATGGCAATGTTCCGTGATATTTGCTCTGCAAAATGATCTTTGATTCATGCCGTAGACTTCAAAATTACCATCGCTATATATTTTCAAAGATCGAATGCGCCTTGCAGTTTACAGTTTCTTAAAAATCAAAAATAATATGGCAACACTGCATCGGTTTAATTGCAGCCTCTAAATTGCGCCATGATTCAGCATAATTCGGCAGATTAGAGGCCGACTTCTGAAGGTTGTCCTCGCGGCTGCACATTTGTGTGCATAATCCGTCAACGGTGTGTACGTTCGTGTTGTGAGTGCTGGTACCAGCATATTTAGACCTTTGATTAAGACTTGGCATGCTCATCAATCCACTGTTTCGAACTCCGATACAATCGCGCCGGTTATCAACTGTTAATACTCGAGATAAGTGGGTCCGAAATCAAACGTGGAATTTCTCTGTCTGCCTAATGCATTTTAATCAGTTTCATTCCTCCTTGCACGGTTCACGAAGGTATTTGCGGTGGTATCGAGACCTAGTGTTTGTTAACACACTTATTGTTAGCTACTATATAACATAATTATTTGATTTATTTCAAAATAACTACATCATCTTCGTTCGACTGAAATCGAGACCAAAATTTCTCTTCGTGCTGTTTTTATACATTTTTACTAAGCATTACTACTAAAACTACGATACGTTACCTACCGGAAGCCTATTAACCCCTTGTCCTACAATTTAATTCACGGTTCCAGTAATTAAAACTTTTTTTATAGTTCGTGATTTCCTAGAAAAGGAGAAAATTTATATTTATTGTATAACTACATGTTCTCCAATAACTATACTTAACAATGCCAAAATAGAGTTTCATCTCGGATTAAAGGAGATTAATAACATACATATTTACTAGACTTTGTTCTGAATCTTCAATAGGGATTAATAATCTTCATCAGGAGTTAATAGGATTTTCAATAATTGTGCTGTACCAAAAGAGAGCATGGAAATTTTCTTCTACATTGCAATCTTAAATGATACTATTAGATGACGTTATTAAGGGTGACTTATTAGTTCACAATGAAAATTTCTGTTGCTATTGACGGTTCCATTAAAAAGTGTTTAGATGTATACCACAGATTTTGCAAAATTATGAAATAACCACCGGTCGGTAACGTGTTAATAAGCTTAATAAAACTACATACTTGAAGGTACAGTAGAACTTCGATTATCCGTGCTAATTAGTGGAACATGATTGTTCGGGTAATACAACAATTACATACATAGTTTCAGTGCTGAACTTAATCCTTATCGAAGTGTGCAGTAAATCGTGTAGCGTATGGGTTGGTTTAACGCAAACTAATTCATTGTGGAAAGTAGTCGATAATGAATTCGAACATCAGAGACCCGGATAATCGAGGTTCTACTGTATTTTTTATAATAGAAGCTACGCGATGCAACACAAAATATATGTATAATTATTTTTAAAAAAACATGAATTTTAAAGACCTTGGAAACCACGAGAAAAAGCAACATTTGAAAAAAAACAACCCCTGCGGGATATTGATCGCTCGATACCATTCAAATTACACATGAAAAATTGTTTACTTTGTCAAAATTAAAGAAGATATTTCGGGGTTTACACTTGATTGATTATAATTCGAGATGCGAAAAGTTGTTAGAAGGAAAAGATGAATGAATTCTAAAAGGCTACAAGATAGTGTCGATCGATTTTCCCTAGCTGAAGGTGTAGCGGTCATATCAAGGTCACTGACATTTTTCAAATGGACGCCTACATTTTTTTCATACATACCAATTCACACTTTGCTATTTTACATAAAAAAGCAGTGAGAACGTATGGCCGAAAAATGGGCAGTTAACGAGATATATTGACAAATTCTTGTCTTATGCTTCTTCGGTGAACGACTGCTATACTTTGAGCCGTATCGGGGTACACAAAATTTTGAAAGTACCTCATACATATTTGAATGCACCGTAAAAATTTCAACAAGATACGTTACTTAGTATCGCAACAACAAAAAGTCGAATGCGAACCTTCCTGGTAGAGTTTTAAAGCGAGCAATTTTTGAAGGGTTCGTAGAGATCTTAAGGACGAATAAAGGGACGAAGAGACGGTGAATCACAAGGAGTCTCGAGTAGAAGGGCCCGTTATCGTTCCGGGTATAACAAATATCCAATCTCGCCGTAAGAAATACGAGTGGAATCTGACGCGGGACGAATCTACGAGTCGCAAGTTTATCGTGACTTCGAAAGTTGTAACACATGCCAGTTTTCCGGGAACGCCGGGAAGTCAGCGACGTGCTGAGCCGGCCATAAATCGCTAAGAAATTCGAAAACCGTCGCCGTACCCTGCCAGTCCCCCGCCACACCTTCGGAGGATCCCTATTCCCCGTTGCGGGATCAATAGATCGATCAAAACTCATCTTTCTGTTCCCCTGTCTTCGAAAACAGCGATTGCAACTTTAAACCGGAGTGTCTCGACTCGAAGTGCACTTTGGGAACTGAGACGAGAACCATCGGCAGCCGCGTGGCCTTGTCAACGACCTTTGACGGCGCCGACTTTCGGAGACTCGCCAAATTGCAAACGAAAAATGGCGTAATGAGACTGTCAATTTATTTCAAATGAATCCAAACACATATGGTCTGTTGGCTTTGAATCAGTGCAGCTCGGCTCCAAGTGCATTTTGGAAACCGATACCAGAACCATTTGCAGCTGTACAACCTTGTCGACGACCTCTGATATTGTTGACTTCGGAATGCTTCCCAAAATGCAAAAAACAATGGCACGTAACACTGCCGATTTATTCAGAAATTAGTGGGAAAATGTAAATCGAGGGAAAAGAATTCGGATCACTTTGCTGCATCGTGGTAGATGCATTTGTTGCAGTTGATGTAGAGAGTGGATTTTCGCAGCCTAGTTTTCACGGCGTTTATTTTAGGGGAAGCGCCCGATGCACTCGCGGGGCTCGCGCGTCTCACGGAACAGAAACAAGTCTCGCGAGAAACTAAAATTTCGATACACCTCCGGAGAGCCGGTTTCGAGGCAGTGACAACATCTGCCGGCTTTTATGAAGTTGCATCTGCAACGCGATCGCGAAGTACGGAGATAATTGTGCCGGCTCTGGGTTCGTCCTTTAGCTTCGGAATTGCTGAAAGAAACTGAGCCGAGAATGAGAAGGGTAGAACGGGATCTGGGTTAGCGTTGAACAGTTTGTTGCACGCTGTTTAATAACGTTCTAGCGTTGCCACGCTTGGTATAATATTGCAGTGAATTATTTTCTGCGTAATAGCGTTGTCGACAGTTCAATGGTCGGTTCTGGAATTTTTTCTTGCTGGACTAAATAATGGATCTTGTTGAAACAAAGCGGCTTAAATTTATGCATATTTCAGTTACATTCCTGATTTTTTTACGAGTCAGTATGACTGAAACTATAGTACTTATTCACCGATGGAACGTGAGCCGTCGTGTGAATTGCTTGTATTTTTTTTTTTTTTATTAAACTACACAATGTATCTCAGCGAAACTTTCATAGCATGTTTACGAACATTCGACACGCCCACATGATTTTTCATACGTCGCTGTCATCAAAACTATAGTAATTACCGAAGGATCGTCAGATATTCTGCAAAACGTTCAAAAGTAATTTTTAAGCTTAAATAACTATTGGGATTTCGATCGTAAAAATGTAAATAAATTCAGGAAGACAGTATAGACATGTGTAAACTGTCCTGTAACATTTCATGACGATACCTCTTATGGTTTTCGTTGAATCCCTAAAGCTTTTGAAGAAGAACGATCAAAACCGCGAAACTGTAAAATTGTATTGAAATGATATTTTGGATGCATTTTGCGAAAATGCACACGCAGCTTGTTCTCGGAGCCGCAGTGAATGCACACGGTATTATCGATTTCATTTAGGAGTTAACAGAGAAAGATGAGCAGCCATAAGTATGTCTGACAGGCGCGCATACGTTACGGAACCTTCGCAACGAGAAATTTCATCACTGTTGCAATAAATTTGTAACTCCATGGATACTCGGATGTCAGATTCTGCGCTCATATTTCTTACGTTCTGATCGGGCATTTATTATACGCTGAACGATAGCAGCCTTCTTCCCGAAGATTTTATTCCCCCGTTATGGCTCGCAAGAGCCTGTCGACGGGGAAATATTGGTCAAACAGAGTTGGCAAGCCTATACAGTATCATCGCGAAAATGTCAACTTAAATATTTCATTGCTGACATATTCGCAATGTTTTATCTACTTGTAATATTCTATCAAAATGTGACCAGGAAGCAGATGCAATGCTGTAACTTTGAATCGAATGGATAATTTTAATTGAACAAAATTACTGCATGCTTTCTGAACATGGAATAAACAAATCTACAGAGTTTCATTATGATAGCTATAGCATGTCTCTTTTTATAAAATTAGAGATAACTCTGTATTGACTGAATATTCTTAACTGAAAACATTATCGTGTATTCTTTAAACATTGATAAATACATAGGTGGCCAAGTAAGCCAGCAAAATTTGAGAATTATGGGGACAACAATTTATATTTAATTAAAGATGCTTCCCAACAGTGGTGAAAATGAACACTACCCGCAGTTATTAATTATAATTTTAAATCGAATGGATAAGTTTATATACTTGAAGAAATTACTATATATACTTGAAATAGATTAGAATATACCTACGAAGTTTCTGAACAGTAGGTGCAATAGTTATTTTTCCATAAATCGCTGAGGTCCAATTATACTTCAGAGAATCATCAGGTTACAAAAAATTGTAACTTTTGTTAATGAACGAAAAGTGATAAAACCGTCAAAGTTCAATCTTTATGTAAAATAAAAATGTTTTGCATTGATTGTGGAAGGCAGGAATAACATAAAAATTGTTTTCATTCCTTAACGACTTTTCGTTACACTCGAAGCAACCTTGCAACACAATCTTGAATTTTGAAAATCTTACTATTTTATATTCCACCCAACCAATGTTTTCATAAATGCATGAAGATCCAAAACACTTTCGACTGAATGAATATTTATTATTAACCCTTAGCACTCGAATTACGACTCTGAGGCGTTAATAAATAATGCTGTACCATTAATTAAAATATTGTTTACATTATTAGATATGTTGGTATCTAATCAGTTATTAAACATTTCAGTACTGTACGAGGCATTATATAAATTTCGTATCCACCAAATTCAAAAAATCATTGAGCATGGTAATATTCTACAACGGAAGAAGTGTTCCATTTTCGAGTTGAAACAGCTCCGAGTGCAAAGGCTCCAAACGATCACTATATATTCTCGAAAAACATGTACGAACTGACAAACTCGAAATTGACGAAATTGCAATGCTATGGCCGCAGTGGATATTTTCTCCGAATTTTTCTACGTCAGAGCTCGCTATTCCCAATTTTAAACCGTGGAAAACATTCCCGAATTTCAACCGTTAAAAAGTTTGTGAAGCAACAAGAATCGTTGACAAGTATTCGACAGTGTCACAGTTTCTCGCAAACGATTCTCGGCAGCCGAATTCGTAGCGAGCACGTCGGGGCCGTAAAAGAGAGTGAAACATAACTTCCCGGAAAACTACTAAATGCAAATGAGCGAATTAAACCCGTATTGTCTTCAGAATTTTCCGGCGAATTAACTGCGCAACTATACGCTGTCCGAGCGACTACTCCCTTCGGCCATGAAACTAATTCGACTATTTTCGTCGGAGCACTGCGAAATTTCTGCAAGTTCCCGTGAACTTTACGATCCTCGAACCTCCGACTAAAAATTCCTCACCACGCTTCCTCCGTTTTGCAAATCCGGACGAACAAAATTACTCGAGTACATGGTTGCCGGCAATTTGTAATTTAATATTTAAGTTTCGTAATTTATCAAGTACGTAGCATCCACATTCATGATATCATATATTTTCTAAGAACTACCTAACTCAGTGGCGGACCAAGGCACGTGGGGGCCCTAAGCGGTCAAAATTTGGGGCCCCCTCCCCCAACAAAAAGTTTCAAGAAAACTGTCATTAAGTTATAAACAAAAAAGAAAAGTAATCAGAAATTCCATACCGTAAGACATTAAATAAATTTATTAAAAAACATATATACATTTTACACATTTTTTATTTTATATGAATTTCCGTCTTGCTTCGTTTCTTGCAAATTCATGAATTATTTTGGCAGTATCAATTCGGCTTAAGCTCTTACTTTTAACATGACTAAATTGTGTTTACTTTGATGATTTTGCTCGAAACAGTTAAATATTTTATTATATTCTACCAGTGAAATATTGGATGGAAAAATGAAGATCTTGGAACTATCGTAACTCTCTGTGGAAAATAATCGGAGAATGTTCTGCCTGGGCTAATTTTAAAGCTCGAGAGCTCCACTTTTAACATGGCTAAATTTTATTTACCTCAATGATGTTGCTCGTGACAGTTCAATATTTTCTATATATAAAACTTTTCGAACTATGGAAATTTCGCGTAACGAACGCAATTCTCATAGTGGAATGTTTATCAGCGATAACAACGGCCGAGGCAGCGTATAGAATGTTCGGCTCAAAGAAAAACCGTGGAGAAGTTGAACAGCCCGGCCGGGTCGTTTGTTTCTGCAAATTGGAGCGGCGAGCGGTTAACATCAGCCTCGAACGTCAGTTAAAACCGTCGGCAAGTTCTGACAGACATCGCTAACGAGGCAACTACGGGTCCTAGCGATGGGTGGCCGCGGCCTGCCCCACCCACGCTGATAAATTTTCGTCGGCGGGAAAATGAAAGTTAGGCGGCGGAAGTTCGCCGAATAATTCCTATCATCGCGCGTGCTTCGCTAAATTCATAACCCGACCCTTAAAAGGACACTCGAGTCTTCTCGAGAGGAGGTGAGCCCGCTTCCCAGAAGCACTAAATCTTGGACTGCACTTAATTACATTCTCCGCCGACCGTTCCACCCCCCCACCCACACTCCCGGGGAGGGGATAACGATGTTTTTAATGCTCCGAATTTAAAAAGGGACGGCCGAGTGGAAACACTGGGAAAACAAAACTCGGGATTGATGGGAGGAGCCGTTGTTTTTCGCGATGCGCGAAGGATTTGCACACAAAATGGCCGGTACATCGGGCAGAGTATGCGAAATTAGGGGGTGTGTTTATGTTATCAATTTCACGAGGTCGAATTTGTTTGTGAAATACCAGGCGTCGAGACCTTCAATGATCAATCACTCTCCTAAAAACGGAACTAGCTGTATTTAAACATTGATATTTTGCAAACCAGACATTGTATCGGCTCGATTCTTTTTTCCATACTAATCGGGGAGGTTTGTTTCAGCGTATAAAACTTTTATTAGCCTGAACATTGATTTTGTACTACTGCAATGTAATTCGTGAGAAGGCACATACATCTGTTAATAGCGGTTTAGAATCAAGCTTTTCTCAAGTACTCTGCACTTATGAATTTTTTTCTCGGCAATTATTTGTCACATCGAGTTGATTCTTATTGCATTGCAATCAGAAAGTTTTGCTGTACCGCGAACAATTTTTGTATAATCGAAAGATTGATCTTCCGTACACTCTGTTTATATTTTCAAGCAACACGAAAATTGTTTACGGTATACCGGACCTTCCTAATTGAAGCAAACAAAGATTCGTCTCAATCGAGGGACTAGTCTCCAAAATAAAAATTAAAAAGTATCATACTAATCTTCACTGTAAAATAGGCAAACAATACACCGTTTTCGAGCTCGGAGATTGCTCTATCGGCTCATAATAGTGATTTCAGAGAAAGTATTAGCGGGGCCGGGCATTTCGAGGAGAAACGAGCCGGATCGTAGCCGTACACGAATTACTTTCTTCGGCAGGATTTCGCGTAAGCCGGCGAAATTTATTTGAACTCTTCACACGGCAGGCTACACGGCCCGTATACCGCAGGATGCGGCCATAATTTTGAGGAACGCCTTCCACCGGTTACGCCGACAATTCCCGGCGTAATGTCCTCGACAATTCATTCCAAAATGGCCTGAATGGCAATTCTTAGCCGGCGAGATGCACAAATCTTACCGGCGCTGGGAAACGCGCTATGCTGCGGATATGTTTCCACCTGCTAATACACGATTTTATGGGGCCACTTGTGTGTTTATGTCGCTGGGACGGGCCTAACTAGGATTTGCTGCACAATTTTTCCTTGGAACTTGTTTCACGCGTGTACACTACGATGTATCACTTACTAAATGCCTACACTACTCGAATGAATACTTTATTATTGTTGTGTGGCATATCGTAGTCGCCTGTTAACTATGAGAATAAGAAACAGGCTTCACACACTTGTGTAGCAGCGTTAAAAATTAATGAACTTGGAAACTGAAAACAGCACATGATGAATTATGAATTTACTACTCCTAGAACATGTTTTATTAACACTAAACCTACCACGAGGGCTCAAATCACCTATTTTAGATGTTTTATTTGACAATTAAATAAAAATAATTACAAATAAATATTATTAAACTTGTAAAGGAGTTTTCATGGGAATTTGTTGAATACAATTTTTGACTTCACTATTATAGTAACAATCGTACAAAATTTAATCTTGTTACTTTTATAATACTACACACGTCAGTCACTTTTGATGGTCGGCAGGTTTAGTGTTAAATAATAAATTGCTTCATACTTTTAGTAATGCTGGCTCGGGACGGTGCACTACTGTCTGATCATTGCTTGACTTTTCTACTTACTGTAGAATCAGTACTATAAATGGCTAGACTACTCTAATTAATACTTTATTATTATTATGTGGCATATATTGTAGACGCCTGTTAACTATCAGCGTTTTATTGTGTTGAATTTTGTTCCTCATTATTCATTTCATTAACGTGGGACCGATGCACCCCGAACGCAATAAGAAACATGCTTTACACACTCTTGTAGCAGCACCACAAATTAATGAACTTGGAAACTGAATATAGCACCAGATGAATATTGAATTTACTATTCCTACAACATTTTTTATTCAATAACAAATCGCTTCATAATTTTAGTAATGCAGGCTCGAGATGATGTCTGACCATTCCTTGACGTTTCTACTTACTGTGCGTAAAATCGCTTTGTGCGATGAATGTGAGAGATTTTATTGAAAATGAAGCATCGCATGGTGTGGTCTATGGAAAATTAGGTGGAGTTTAAGTCATCAGTTTGTCGAGTTCTTATTTGTTTAGAAATATAGAGTATTGAATCTCTCAATAATTTTCACGAGCAAAATAAAGCGTTTTCTCTGGAATTGAAACTTCAGTTACGTGTGCAGTCCTCACAAAAGTACTTTTATTAAAAAAATCAAACCTTGCATGAGGTAGTTCACCCTAAATTAGGGTGGGTTTAAGTCATCAGTCTGTAGGATTGAAATTTATTCCCTTTCGCTCTCAAATTCGCTCCCAATTTTTAAGAAAGATTGTCCTGAACAACAATTGTACTTTTGAATTATTATCTCGAAAAGTGTTCATCTGTTTCGGTCGATTCTTTTTTAATTTCGATCAGGAAAGTTAAATCTATGTATATCTTAAGCAAATTCATCTCGTGAATATATAAATTTTACAATAGTAAAAAATATTAAGGAAAGCGCGTTCGGTAATACCCCTGATGATTTCAGATACTTTCTCTTTTACAATTCGTGAAGTCATAGAAATTTTTTCTCGTAACACATGAAATATTGTTTTGTTCTTCGGGATTTGTTTATCTTGTTATATTCAACATGGGGAAATATAAAAATCCTATGAAATATGAATAAGTCCTGTTTTTATTATAAATGAATATACATAAGTCCGGTTTACGACTCGGTATGTAGTTTCACTATTAAGGGGCGATTTTGCAAAAAGAAAACCCTGCTTCGTGTGTTCGAGTTAATCGAACTACTAATTATAATTCCCACACAATACAGTGAACTTCGCCCTCCGAATTGCCACGCTATTTGTTCCAGATCCTCCAGCGATCCGTTCCGGAATTAGTGGAGCAGTTCGAAGGGACGTTCGCATTTTTTCGGAACCGTGCAGAACTGGTGGCGCAACCGGGAATTATGCGGGCGGATCCTCGCGAAGGTTAAACCGGGTACGGCGTCGCGTTTCCAGCGGAACGACAAAGTAACGAGGCTGTTTTCGCGACCCAGTTGCAGCGATTTATGCGGACACTTTGCGAATTTCCGCGAAAGTCGACGCGCGACTCGCGCATCCGTGGTTAAAACGGACTGCGCGCTTGGCTCCGGGAGGATGGTTCTCAGACGATAGCAGAATTCAGGAGGAGCCGACGGAGAAAAGCGTGGGTGGAGACGCGACCGGCGTTCTTTGATGATATAGGGACGTTTACGTTTGCAACCCTCTCCCCACCCCATCCCCCGTCACTCGGCGGCTGTTGTCATAACTTATTTGCTCGCTGGTGTGACTGCAGAGAGAGAGACGACGAATTTATTTTTCCTTGTCCCTGAACTGCTTTTGCGAGCGTTTGTTCTACGCCATTTTTCTTTCACCTTTTTTTTTGGCTGCTTAATATTCGGGTTCCTCGCCGAAAATGCTGAGACGCCTGATTAAACGTTTGCAACTTGCAGGTAATTAGTTAAATAAATAAGTGATCGGAAAGAAATAATATAAAAATGGCTTATTTATCAATAGTTGGATAACACGGTTTTCTTAGTTCTCTGATAATGGTTTCATTGATGAGTCGTATTTTATAAATGGAGAATAACTGTAATTTCGAAATTGAATAATTCAACGAGATGCAGTAGCATTTTTTAACTATCCTTTTTCTTCTGAAATCATTGGGTTGTTATTTTTGAAAATATTACCGTGCCGAAGTGCGTATTACAAACTACATCTCCAACCACCGACTTTAATTCAAACAACACGTTCCACATAATAAACAACGGAGACACACACACTGCGTAAACGAGATATTTTTGTAGTACAATAAAAATATTATCTCGCAGAAGTGCTCGTTATAAATTCCCGGCTATTAATCCTAGTTTAGAAAATATCCCAGAAATAATAAAAAATGTAGCAACACCGCTGTAAAAACATCGGGCACAAAAATAATATTTCTGCACTGAGAAAAAAATCCTGTCGAAAGAAAAAAAATATATGTTGATTCAGTAAGATGTACTATTGAATAGTGCCAATATCACATGAACTTATTTTAATATTTAATATTATTGAATTTCAATAGCAAAACTCATTTCCGCCAATCATATAAGCGAATAGCTTGACATTAATGTTTTCAAAAAAATAGGATATAGCCTCAAACCAATTCCAGTATAAATCAATACATTTCTCAAATTTTTTTAACAATATATCTGATTGAAGGAAAAAAAGAAATATTACGAATAATAATGTACGGTATTGAATCGAATAGTATTTTCAATCATTTCATGATAGACAATTCAAATACGTCACGATTTGCTTCTAAATTTCATACTATTGAAAAGAATACATTGATATTCGTCGAAGTAAAAAAATTACAATAACACGCGTGTTATTGAAGAAACTACTTTTTTTTCTCAGTGTGCTTTCCGAATCGCCGAGTTATCATTTCGAAAAAAATATGCCGCAAACGTGCACGGTGTAATTCGCGCGTCCGGCTATTTGCTTTAATTTAATAAAACAGGAAATAAAGCAGGAGACGAGCCAGCGCAATGAAAGTAACTTTTTTCGCTGAACAGCTCGAAAACGAAAAAACGGGAAAAATGCACAAAACTACCACACGGGATGAGGACACGTGACAAACACACGCGTACATGCTCAAGATGCAAGTAGACGACGACGACGACTATAGATCGTGCGTGAAATAATCGCAGTGTCTGCGCTGGCCGACTACAAGCGCAAGTTCGCTCGTTGCGAACGTTGCAAATATACGAGCTTGTGCCCGAGGTAGAATTGGTGGTTTATAGCGAAAGTTTGTGGCATCGACGGCGGGAATTCTTTACACACGGATAGCCGTGCTCGCCCCGGTCTCTCTTTCCTATCCGTTAACCACCGCTCCGAACCGACGCGGCGCGCGGTACTTTCGTCGTGAAATAGTTGATCTGTGCGCGCCAGGAACTCGCGATCCGCCGTGCTCTTCGCGAACAACCGCCTCGAAGAATGCTGATTCTATTTGCTCCGACCTGACTGCCGATTCTAATTAACTGAATCAACTCCATTTCTAATCGGAATTCGTTATTGTTTAAATACGAGCGACGAGGTACCGTAGCTTTCGGCTGAATGGGTATTTTTACTTGAAATATCTCCCGTATATTCTAGCAATACACACGAACAAACACGTGAAGTTTCAAATTTATGGATGCAACAGTTCTTTTTCCATAACTAGTTATCCTCCACCAAAATCGTTGAGAACAACAATGAAGCGAGTACATATAACCTGGAATTTTAGTTGCAACTACGGACTGAATGGATATTTTTACTTGAAATAATTTGTGTATATTCTAGAAATACTCACGAACAAACAGGTGAAGTTTCAAATTTATGGTTGCAACAGTTCTTTTTTAATAACAAGATATCGTCCATCAAAATCGTTGAGAACAACAATGAAGGGAGTACATATAACCTGGAATTTTAGTTGCAACTACGCACTGAATGGATATTTTTACTTGAAATAATTTGTGTATATTCTAGAAATACACACGAACAAACAGGTGTAGTTTCAAATTTATGGATGCAACAGTTCTTTTTCCATAACAAGATATCCTCCACCAAAATCGTTGAGAACAACAATGAAGGGAGTACATATAACCTGGAATTTTAGTTGCAACTACGGACTGAATGGATATTTTTACTTGAAATAATTTGTGTATATTCTAGAAATACACACGAACAAACAGGTGAAGTTTCAAATTTATGGATGCAACAGTTCTTTTTCCATAACTAGTTATCCTCCACCAAAATCGTTGAGAACAACAATGAAGCGAGTACATATAACCTGGAATTTTAGTTGCAACTACGCACTGAATGGATATTTTTACTTGAAATAATTTGTGTATATTCTAGAAATACACACGAACAAACAGGTGAAGTTTCAAATTTATGGATGCAACAGTTCTTTTTCCATAACTAGTTATCCTCCACCAAAATCGTTGAGAACAACAATGAAGCGAGTACATATAACCTGGAATTTTAGTTGCAACTACGGACTGAATGGATATTTTTACTTGAAATAATTTGTGTATATTCTATAAATACACACGAACAAACAGGTGAAGTTTCAAATTTATGGATGCAACAGTTCTTTTTCCATAACTAGTTATCCTCCACCAAAATCGTTGAGAACAACAATGAAGGGAGTACATATAACCTGGAATTTTAGTTGCAACTACGGACTGAATGGATATTTTTACTTGAAATAATTTGTGTGTATTCTAGAAATACTCACGAACAAACAGGTGAAGTTTCAAATTTATGGATATATGCAATTGTTATTTTAAGCAGAATAAATCCAAGAAGTTTCGAAAGAATAGATACAATTTTTATTTTTCTATTAATTGCAGAAGTTTCAAGCTTTAAACCATAAAATGTATAATCTAGCAGCAATTTTGGATCTAGTGGATATTTTAATTGACAAAATTGACTGTAGAGTCTTTGGTCCATACGATATAATCCTAAATCGGTTCTTCGATATCAGATAATGGCGGCCTTTGCAAGACGATCGTCTCTGTGCAGCCGACTCGACAAGGTACACGCAATAGGCGTTGCCGCGGGACGAATTAATTGTATTACGAAGCAAGCGTTCTGCTAACGAGCTAATCCATAGCACTTGCTCCTTTGTTTTGTAATTAGCTGCCCGGATGTCTCCGACAAACCATCATCCCCCTCCAGGCTCCGCCTAAACCAATTAATATCAACCGAGCAAAATTATTTCCCAAACTGTACCAACATCAAAGAAACCTTCGTAAAATTATTATAAATCTATTTGTTCCATTAATTTTTTAAGATGTCCCAGCATTTTTTTATACACATAGTTACATCATTAGACAATAAACTAGATGAAAAATTCGGACTTCATTGGAAATCCAAATTGGAACTTGTGTACATTTATGAGAATATTTTGTTAATATGATTATGCACCTGAATCACTATAAAAAATTAAATCAAATTCTAAAATGCTTATCGTAACAAAATTTAGGAACTTTAGAAATTTTTCAGTTATAAACATTCTTAAATAATCATTGAAATGAAATAAAATAGTTTAACAAAAACTCATTGAATACTGAGGATAATGAATAAGTCAACTTAATCAGAATCGTTAGATTAAATCATTAGGATCTTATAAAACGTTTTTAGGATTTACTGAATCTAATAAAACAGTTTTATATGTCTACCTCGAACAAATTTTTGGTTTCACGATCAGATCAAAATGGTTACCGCGAAAGCTGTATTGGTAAATCTCTCCAGTTTCGAATTTTCCCATGAAAATTTCGCGATTTATAGTTCAAAGTTCATACTTCCGAATGTACATAACAGTAAGAAGAAAAAAGTTTTACAACTTGAAAAAAAATTGTAACTGTATACCCTTAAGCCTCAAGTTCAAATAAATTTAAAACCATGTGCCCTTTAAATTCTTGTCAAGTAAATAAATATAAAAAATATTTGAATAAATAATATTCTGGAAAAATGGTGTCACTGCTTTAATTTTGTCCGTCGCTGTATATCTTATAGTTAGACTGCGGATTTTATACATTTATGGGACAAGTGAGAGATTGGGTAAAATTAAAAATATATATACAGGGTGATCATTATAAAGCGTTACAGACGAATATCTCCAAAAATATTGATTGTATGCAAAAATGTTTCAGATGAAAGTTGTTCAGTACCGAGGAGGACATCATGTGGTGGGATTTTAATTTTTCCCGAGAGACACTGCTCTCAAGGTGAGGTGAAGGTCACCGTGATCTTTTTAAATGGTAAGACCTACTTTCTGTATAATGAATCGATTGACTATCGAATTCTCAGTAAAAATGTATTGACCTCCATATGTCCTAAATCTAATAATTAACGAGATATTATCGAAACAATTTTCTTTCTTCTTTAGATAATATCTCGTTAACTATTAGGTTTAGGAAATATATAAACTGCACTAAAAAGGAGAAAATAATTTTTTTGCACATTAGCGACAATAAAAAAAAGCGTGGAGCGCTAAAACTATATTGACGCAATCTTCGTAGGCGCTCCACGCTTTTATTTATTGTCGCTAATGTGTAAAAAAAATCATTTTCTCCTTTTTAGTGCAATTTAATGTAAGCGTGGTTTTTAAAAAGTTTTTTTATACATTTTTTCCCATTGAAGCCTTGCCGCGAGAGGAATCACGGGATCGAGACGATCGTTCGAATCGCCGATTCATTAACTGTCAGAGGCGAAAATGAGTTCCGGGCGGGTATCGCTGGCCTCGCTATTAATTACCGTAGGCCAATTAACCGTAACGAATGGCTTCTTTGTTAACGACACAGCCGGCGTAATAATGGACACGCGTACACGCGTTATCTCCGGTTACACGGGGCCCGACAATAACGTTCCGTCATACGAGAAGTTTCTGAAACTGGAAAAACGAACTTTGACGGTCCACGCGTGTCGGTCGCCGCGCGAATAGTATGTGAAATCGCGCAATTAATGCATGCCCCCTGGTTCCCGGCGCTAAATAATATCGTACCGGTTGCAGTCGCTCTGTTCCACCCGAAATTCATGGCTCATTGTTTTCCTGCTCATTAGCGATAACAAATAACGTTGCAGTATGCTTTGCCGATAATTTTACGGAACCCAGCCGTTACAACGTTTGCCACCTGCACCGTGTCTCTGGACCGCCCCGCGGCCATTGCTGACAGCGTATTTGTTATCACCGTTTGATCCGATTATCAGAAATCACCTTGTAATCGTAAATCCGATTGTTATTCTGTCGACGTCTTTAATCACCGATTTGCGAGCTGCGAAGTCGCGCCGTTAATCGTCCAGTTTGAACGCGTTCAACATTCATTGTTTAAAGATTGTTATTTTCATCGGATAAATATTCATTTATATAATTGTAATTAGCATTTTTCAACCTGTGCTGTCAATTTTAACTTGTCCTTGAGATCATTTCAAGCAACTTTTCCCTTTGCGAAAATGTTCTGCGCGGCTCCGTTAAGGAGTTATTAATGAAAAACACGGACAAATGAAGGCGTGGCTATGATAGGCCCCGCTGAGTGGGCGGCACAATGCAGTGGGCGGACTCAGACTCGACCAATGCCAACGCCACGCGCAGCAACGCCTGCCGTAGCCACGCCTTCACTGTGTTTTTCGTTAATAACTCCTCAACGGAGCCGCGCAAAAGAATTTTCTCAAAGGAAAAAATATTGCTCCAAATTTCCGTGACTTCATCTCTTTCAAGGAAATAAATTTGTTTACTAATTCTTTGTTGTAGACGCACCTTCGTGATCGCAATAACCGTGAAAACATAAGAACCCGCCATTTCGACAGTTCCCATAACTGTTAGACGGGATGCACATCCGGATTCGACATCTTTCCGACGACGCCTGCAACGATTTCGAACCTGTCCGAACTATTCCGTTTTTTTTTTGCCACGTGAAACCTGTTCGAAAGTCAACTCTACTTTCTACTATTTATTTTCAATGACCTACCAACACTGTTTCACACGGTTCGCACACCTAGTCGCCATCATTCACGCGCCCGCCCGGTCCGACCCGGCCCGGCCCGACGTCAGTCGCCGAGCCCATCCTTCCTTGAATTCCAGCGAACCCTTCCACTCGACCTGAATTCATTCGTGCCACGATCCCGACCGCCATTACTGAAAACCTCTCTTGCCAGCGCACCGAGGCACGTGGAATTCCCGACATCACTTTCAATTTGTTGCAATTGTCGGAAGCGAAGTCTGCCGGCCCCGGATGCGCTCGCAGTCCTAACAACTTTTACTGCCGGCAACGATCACGCCCTTAGAAATTTCAACATGTATGCGTGCATGGGTGTACGTGTGTGTGCAATGGGTCAGGGCAAACCAGCTCCGCTGCTACAATGTACTGCCTCGGCTGCTATCCGTTGTTGCCTCGGAGTAATACCGTAGAATTAGTCAGCGGTTGATGTACTCGCCCGGTTTAGTGTTACTGCATCCCTTGCATAATATCCGTGCTACTCATTGCGCGTAGTTTCGCCCCCTGCCGATATTGCGTTAGCTGCAACCCGGAAATCGTGTGCTGCCCGTAGAAATCCGACACGCTGGTTTATCGCCGATCAAATTCTAGATCGTACCTTAAAAAATTTCTTATTTGCGGTCTGGACCGCTTGTAGAATTTGCTCGCGCGGTCACACGGTCGTCCGCATTGTCGAATGATACGACAATAGCACCCCCACCCTCAGTCATTCACCACGAATTTTGTTTCTGGGGAACGGAGCGTTCGCTTAATTTGAAAGGCAATCCACGGGTATCATGGGGGTATTTTTAAGTGGGAAAATTAGGAAATGTCCTTGAAATATAGGTGAATGTGCTCGTAAAATTTTAGAGTGCTATGTACTATAGTTCTTGCTCGATTAATTTGTGAACTTTGCTGTGATGAGATTTGTGTAAATTTAGAAATTATGAGAATGCATAGATTTTAATTTTTAACTGTGGAACGGATGGATATTTTCAATCGGAAAAATTAGGACACTTCCTTGAAATATAGGTGAATATGCTGGTAAAATGTTAGGAAGCCAGGTGCCATAGCTGTTATTCGATTAATTAGCGAAGTCGACTGTACTGACATTTGTAAGATTAGAAACATTTCTAGGATTAGACTCCCGGATTTTAATTTTTAACTTTGGAACGGATGGATATTTTCAATTGGAAAAATTAGGACACTTCCTTGAAATATACATGAATATGCTGGTAAAATGTTAGGAAGCTAGGTGCCATAGCTGTTACTCGATTAATTAGCGAAGTCGACTGCACTGACATTTGTAAGATTAGAAACATTTCTAGGATTAGACTCCCGGATTTTAATTTTTAACTTTGGAACGGATGGATATTTTCAATTGGGAAAATTAGAAGACTTCCTTGAAATATAGGTGAATATGCTGGTAAAATGTTAGGAATCTAGGTGCCATAGCTGTTACTCGATTAATTAGCGAAGTCGACTGTACTGACATTTGTAAGATTAGAAACATTTTGTAGCATCAGACTCTCGGATTTTAATTTGTAACTTTGGAACAGATGGATATTTTAACTTGATTACTGCAAACTCTTAAAACCTCGATAAGTAAATCTATAATTTTTCAGAATGATAAGTACAGTGGTATATTTTGCTATTAATATTGTTACGTTAATTAGGCAGAGAACACATAAAATGGGAATCCTAGCTACAATCCTGGATCCAGTCGATACTTTAACTTGAAAAAATGGCTGTCAATTCTCGGAACTGAACAAACTCGCGAAGTTTCAAAATGATGCTTTGCAAGAAACTTCGAAGCAGCAGGGAGGAAATTTGGTTAAAAAGAGAACGGAATAAGAGATCATTCCTGTGCAATTCGGGTAAACGTGGCGTTATTATTGCTAAGAGTTCCGACTGGAGGACGGTTCAAGTTCACACAAGTACAAAACGGTTAACGAGTTCGTTATACTTAATATTAACGAGACTTCTTTCTCGTGGCGTTTTCGCTCGAGCCGATATTGCTTCGTCGCCCGGCGCTTCCGCAGCTATCAGAATGCGTCTTCCCTGAGCAAGTTCTATTGGTTTATGAACGATTAAATTTCATCAGATATCCATTACAGGATGTAATTATGCCGTGAAAAGCACTCCGGTTATCTAATATCCCCTTTGAAACGACATTTCATTAAATTATCGACGAAACTTCCGAGTTTAAACTGCGCCGCCTTGAGACAGTTCATGTTACTTGCACGTTACCAGCACGTTTTCCATGACGAGGAAAGTATCCGCACAAACTTGTCGATCGCTTGATAATGATCTACGCAAATTGGCCAACTCCCGCCGCGAAAAGCGTCTTTTTGGAGCAGGAATAGAAACCAGAGACCGTTTCTCTATCGAGAGATACTCTGATATTCATTGGCTCTGGTTCGAAGCTTCCTATTTTTGTAAATGATTTCGAAACTGGCGAAGTGATGACTGAAACCCCCCCCCCTAATTTAGGGTGCTTTACATGATGCGATAATTGATTTTCAAAATAAATCCCGTCATCCATCACAAAAAGCTCGACTTTTAAAGTGAATTATGGAAGTTGGCAATAAGAGGTGGTGAAAATACAAATTTAAGTGAGTCTGTTCATAATTTTCGATAATATGTAATCAATTTTTCCAATGTTAAAAAATCGGACACTATAAAAGACACTTTGCAGATTATGAACAAAAAAAGTTTAATTCGATAGGACGATTAGTTTTCGAGATAAAAATTCATGAATTCAATGTCTGCCAAATAAACAATTCCAAAAATTTGAAGGTTTATATTTCCTAAAAAATTTTGAAATCAGCGAAGTGATGACATAAACTCCCCCTAATTAAGAGTAATCTACAACATAGGGTACTAGCTTTTAATCAAAAATGTTTCCTTAGTTAGTGCACACGCAATTAATGTTGCAGTTGCAGAGAGAAATCTCTATATTTTTATCCTGACGATTGATCTTGATCTTTAAACATTTATTGCGACCGTAATTGTTAAGGTAGCGGTCTGAATCAACGCTCATCTTACAGACGAGACTTTAAGGTAAAAGGACATATTTTCAAAAAATATTTAAATCGAGCCTAAAATGGAGAATAGATAAAAATTTGTAAGTATAACTTGTTTATATGGAGGTAAGCACCAATTGGACAATTCAAATACCTGTATTGTCTAAACAAATTGGAATCCAGCATATTGATGACTTAAACCACTTCTAAATAAGATTAAACCTACGTCATGCAGTACTAGTTTTTAATTAAAAATGTTCCTCTAGTTAGAGCACACGCAATTAATGTTGCAGTTGCAGAGAGAAAACAACTCTAAACAAATTGGAATTCATAATGGTGCTCTACACCGTAAAATATTTAATTATCAGCAGAATCACCGATGAAGACTGTGAAAATTAAACTGAAAATTTTGTATAGTATTCGCAAAATTTGTGGAGAGCGACTGTCGCGTGAAACTTAATGGCCAGGAATTGTAATTTAGTTTTTCGACAGATCGATCGATCAGCGACGCAGGAGCCATGTATCTATACATGTAATTACGATTTCCAATCATCTAGTCAAACGTTGAAGCGCTCGTTTATGAGGAAACGCACCGCGCGAGGGTACGAGGAACGAGGTAGTTAAACAGTCTGTAGAATCGAACCCTGCTGATTGGAATCGTGAAACACATCCAAATCTCCTATGATTCTGAGGAAGTTTCGCTCGAATTTCCGTCCCGCTTTAACGCGAATTCGCCGAATAGTACAATTCCGGAAAGCTCCTCCACGCAGTCTTCGATTGCTGCGACAAACGAATCCTCCCTTGGCCCTTCGAGGTTTCTTTCCATCTCGAATTCTCACTGTTATCCGATGCGGCCATTTTCTACTCGATTTGAATATTTACACAATTTTATATTTTCAAATGTATCTACAAGGGATTGATTAAACTTTTAATTAGATTTTAATAGTAAAAACTTTGAATTACCAGCAACCATGTGGACCTTTCCAACTATATCTGTAAACAATGGTGACCTGAAATTTGTTTAATCATGCACACGATTTTATGTTCATTATAAATATATCTTGATTGATTCCTTTTTCATCCTCTCAAACTTATAATTAGATTTTCATAGTGACAATTTTGAATTTCCAGCAACAATGTGGATCTTTGACTTTCATCTTGAATATTCATATTTTTCGTTTAATATTTATATCTGCAATATTTTTGTATTAAAGGTAATATTAAGTACAATTGGATTTGTCAAATTATTTATATTCGTATGATTTTGAACGAAAGTTAGAATTAAATAAAAACTGAATGAGAATGAAATCAAAAAATTACATGCACATCTAAATGTTTGGATTTATTTATTAATCATCGTTTTTGTCTTGAATCTTTCTCGATTAAAATTAGAAAATACAGTGAAAATTGTTTAGACGTCTAGGGTTGTTTTATCCAACAACAATTTTAATTTGTCTAATGATGGCTAAGTAAAATTGTCAAACTAGCTAGAATAATTTTTACCATATGAATCAAAATGAATAAAGAATTGCTTAAAATATTCTGTCGTTAACGCCAGTCCAGTTAGAAACAATTCTCCTAATTTCTCCAATTTCGAAACCACACCGCCAGATCTCGTTACGCTCTCGAAACGCACAGTACTCCTTTCCCCGGCAGTTTATACGGAATTGGAAAACTGTTTCGCGCGTGATACACCGCGCGATATCCGATATATAATCCACCGAAATATCGAAACGGTTGCGGGATTTTTAATTTTCGCGGACGATGTGATTAAGCGTTTCTATTAACAGGCTCAAATTCGAGCGTCGAACGCGATCAACTCTGCGAGAACTTCATAACTGAACCAATTGTTCCATTCTTTGTGTGCCGAGACAGTTTTGTCACCTTTTTAATTCGAAACTCTAAACCATTTCAAATCCAATTCGACGTTCTAATTAAATGAAAATGTATATCAGCGCTTATTTCTCTTAACAAGTCTAATTTAACATAATTTAATATTGTGCACGTTGTTAAATATTACAAATATTTGATAATAAAAAAATTAACATCTGATTGACTTTCAAGCTGCACACAAATTCGTTAATACTAATATTTTTCATTCTAATCGAAACGAATTTAATGTTATGTGTAATTTTACATATTACGCATTTTTGCCATTATTGTTTATAATCTGCAGTCTGCTGACGAATATTTCATTATGAAAGATTAACATCTGGCTAACGAATATTTCATTATGTAATAACACAAAATATTAAAATATCTCGTGGCGTTCAATTATATTTTCTTGAAATTGTACAAGTTCGACGAATTTTCTCAACGTTAAAAAACGTTCTTACCATAATCTCCCTATTTTTCCCATATTCTGCAAAGTTTCAGCTTTAATTTTTAAAAAATTTCATCGCTCTACCTGATTTCTATCGACAGTTCTTTGATTTTGAAATATCGCGACTTTACTATTAGCAAAATGGTCAAAAATTTGTATAGACACATCCTTGTTATGTTTACAAAATAATGTGAAATAGTTATTTCTATACCTCTGTGAACCTAGTGTTAAACATGGATACTCTGTACCATTTTTGGAAAATCGATTTCCTACTTTTGGTGGAAATGTTTCCGAATCTAAAATAGATTTTGAATATTTGACACTCTGGAACGAAGTTTCGAAGAGTCTTTCGAGGGGAAAGAATGAAAGGGGAGCCTGACGGTGATCAGGTGAGGCTCCTGGTGGAATAATATCGGAACTGCAGGCAATTCGTCTACGACTAGCCAGCAATCTCGCTGTGTAACTGCGCCGGGACCCGATGAGACCTTGTCTCACATTGTCAGAATGGCTGATCCGATTCTGGTACATCCTTGTCCCGGTAGGACAGTAATTGTCGCTCGTTCTTGAAATACCCGCGTCAGATATTGCGTGCTCTAACAATAGAGCCACAATAGCGGGGCGTCGGGCCGAGCAGAATATTCCAAGGTGTCCCATCTTCATCTGTCTGTCGCCTCTCTTTCCTCGTTCCCTTTCCGATTAACAGCCCCCGAGTTTCGGCTTCGTTATCCTGTCTGTCTGTCGGTCTGACTCCGTACGACACGCCGCACAGCGGAGTATTTGCCTCGAAAAGCCTTCGAACGTTCTATTGTTTATTCGTCTACATAAAGACGGGGGTCGGGTCGCACTTACAAATTTTTGTTTCGAAAACTATTCATAGTCCAGTCGCCAGGTCGAAAAAAAGGACCTGGAAAGTATTCCGAACTTAATGAAATTTTGGCACGTCATTTGGGGGTACTCTGGGGAGTCGAATCTGAGTTTTTTCGACCTCGAGGACCCTGTGTTAACTTGGGGAAGGGGAAAAACCACGATTTTTGTTACCTGTTTTTGGTATTTCGTCTATAACTCAAGAACTACGGGTTCTACGAACTTTTTCTTTTCAAAAATGAAAAGAGCATTAAATTTCCTTCAAATTTCACCGGACCAACGTATTTTTTGACCCAATAGGTACCGAGAGACAGGCGTTCAAAATTAGGAAATGTGTTTCTCAAAATGACATTTTGAACCACACAATGTAACTTAATGAAATTTTGGCACGTCATTTGGGGGCACTCTGGGGAGTCGAATCCGAGTTTTTTCGACCTCGAGGACCCTGTGCTAACTTGGGGAAGGGGAAAAACCACGATTTTTGTTACCTGTTTTTGGTATTTCGTCTATAACTCAAAAACTACGGGTTCTACGAACTTTTTCTTTTCAAAAATGAAAAGAGCATTAAATTTCCTTCGAATTTCACCGGACCAACGTATTTTTTGACCCAATAGGTACCGAGAGACAGGCGTTCAAAATTAGGAAATGTGTTTCTCAAAATGACATTTTGAACCACACAATGTAACTTAATGAAATTTTGGCACGTCATTTAGGGGCACTCTGGGGAGTCGAATCTGAGTTTTTTCGACCTCGAGGACCCTGTGTTAACTTGGGGAAGGGGAAAAACCACGATTTTTGTTACCTGTTTTTGGTATTTCGCCTATAATTCGAAACCTATGGGTCCTACGAATTTTTCCTTTTCATTTTTGGGAGGAGCAGTAAATTTCCTTCGAATTTCACTGGTACAACGTATTTTTTGATCCAATAGGTACCGAGAGACAGGCGTTCAATATTAGGAAATGTGTTTCTCAAAATGACATTTTGAACCACACAATGTAAGGGGTATACATAGTATGTAGATTATCGAAATGAGCTGCAACTACATAAAGGTGATGATTATTTGATTCGAGCTTCCCCCTCCCCCCCCTATAATTCGTCTACAAAAATTACAAATTGCATAAACATTCGCAGTCTACTCATAATTAGTACTTACGTCGTCCCGTTCAATTCCAGCCAGCTCCAATTAAAGAATATGATAATCACGAGGATCTCTTACCTGAAACAAAGGGGGAAAAAAGTGCATTAAATACTGGGGTTGTTCCAGGCCGGTTAGCGTAATTAGCAACAAAACTTTGAGCGTAATGGGGTGACTAATGAGGAGACTGGGGGTGATCAACACCTCGGCTCGTTCGAAATTAATAGGCACACCAATCCGTCAGCTGAGCTCTCGACTGTCGAGTTTCGACCCTCTTTCCGCGGCACGGTATGCACTCATATTTCACGATGCACCCGTGCACTCACTCTCGAAAGGATAGCAGAGAAGAGGCTGCTGCAGCCCGCAGCTAGCTGGCTTGGGGATTCTGGGATTGTTTTCCCGCGGAAAGTAACAGTGACACGCTTTTACGAGCGCCGGGGATCGTTAAAGGAGACGTGTCCGATCGGGAACGATACTAAGGGAGTAGAATTGCTGCGTTTATGATCCGCGATCAACGTGATCAACGTTATACTGCTCCCGGGATCGTTGATACTTTGTTAATTGCTGTACGAGGTACTGCAAGTTGCGGTTGTGCTCTTTTCGTTGGAGGACTGCCGTTGAAGAAGAAAATGGCAATTGAAGATAACGGATATTGAAGAAAATGGGAATTCCCATTGACTAGATTGTGGATTTTACGCATTTCTGACGCTTGCAGGTTTATAAAACATTATTAAGGTGGAGTGAGGTAAGTCCGTCTACGGGGCAAGTCCGTTAATTGGTTATTTTTATTATAATATGAACGAAATTTCTCTGGCTTGTATTTATTAATGTAGTATAAGTTAGCATGACCTATTCGACATAGATGTCGCCAAAGAATAAAGGTGTTCTCCTCGCTGAAGACTCTGAGGTTACCCTGAACGTGCAATAGTTTACAAGTTATTAATATATTCTGTGTTGTTATTTTAGGTAAGAGTACAACAAATATTGATTGTAGGTTTACATTAAATAAACCGTTTTTATTGTATTTTTTAAAATCTATTGAAAAAAACACTAGATGATCTTGCCCCGTAAATATTACTACACGGGTCAAGTCCGTACTATCACGGTGTGGTAAGTCCGTGTACTGTATGGATAACTATAAAATTAAACAATATATTTAATGCAATAAAAAACACTTTGTAGCAGGGGCTTGATAATAATTCTTTTCTTGTCCCGTAGCACTTGGAACAAGGTTCGAAAGCACATTTTTCAACTTTGTTTTAATATCACCGTATCCCCTTTCATATTTCGGCATAAAAGTACATGCTTGTTTAAAAATGGATAACTATAAAACCAAACGATATAATTTAATGCAATAAGGAGCATTTTATAGCAGACTTGTTAATCATTCTTCTCTTGTCCCGTAGCACTTGAAACAAGGTTTGAAAGCATTTTTAACTCTCAGAGACGGACTTGCCCCATTTTCGGGGCAATATCAAGATCAAAATGATAATTTTCAAGCGAAATTAGATTCCTACATAATACTAACTCATCAGTAATTACTGTGGCAAGAGTTGGATACCAAGAACGTTAAGTTTTTACATACCAGACTGCAAATACATCAGTTTCAAGTTCAACTTCGCGAAAACTAGGACGGGCTTACCCCACTCCACCTTACAGAAAAAATAAGACAATTTAATTATTAGGAAACAACCCTCGAAATTGGAAATCACGCAAGGAGTCTAGTAATGACTGATCCGTGGATTATATGTATGTGTTTATGACATAATTGAACGGATTGAAGCATATAATACTATTAATAAATATTCTAAGAGCTGTACTTTTTAAATAAATTGGAAATTGGCCGAGTGATGAGCAGACGGAGGATGTTTATGCAATTTTCAAGCTTTGTAGAGAAATTTTAAGAAAGTGGAACCATAGAAAATCCTAGTCTTATTGGTAATAGCATTTGTAGATCCAAAATAAATAAAAATCGTACTAAATTCTGTCGAATTTGATAATCCAGCAGTTTTTGAAAATTTTTATGAGCCATAAATGCGTAAAGATAATGCATAATTCACTACGTCATACAGCAATTTATTTTTAGTAAACTTACTTTATCAGTAATTGCACACACAATTAAAGTTACAGTTTTCTAAAGAGAACGTCTTCCACTAAAAATAATAAATATTCGAGGCACTGTACTTTTTAAACGAATTGGAAATCAGTAAAGTGAGTACTACACAGTGGATCTTTAAGGATTTATGAAGAAACTGGTTGGGCGAAATATAAAGACAGTAAAAGATTTTAAAAATTCAAGAATGTTGTAATGTTACTTTTAATATATCAACGTCGTTAAGGGATGAAATCAATTTTACCACGTTTTTTATGTTATGCCTGCTTCCCAAAATCAATGTAAAACATTTTTATTTTGCATAGAGATCCGCAGTCTAGTGATTACTTAAACACCCCCTAATTTAGGGTACACTACGTCCTACAACAATTGATTTTGAATGCACGCACTTCGTTAGTGATAGCACATGTAATTAAAGCTACAGTTTTCTAAAGAGAACGTCTACTTCCTTCTACTAAAAGTAATAAATATTCGAGGCATTGTACTTTTTAAACAAATTGGAAATCAGTGAAGTGATGACTTGATCCCGCCCCCTAATGCAGAGTGAACTACGTCATAAGATACTTCATTTTGGGAAGGATCTCTACACTAATATAAATTATTCGATATATTATTAAATATACTATTCGCCGTTCGAAGTGCTATGTAATAAACTATGTAATGTGCTATTCAATATATCATTGACCACACTATCCGCCGTTTCATCGAATCCACTATTCAATACACAACGCTGTCTACATTAATCAATGTCCAGCGAACGAATACGTAATAGACGTAATGAATAATTCAATATATTATTGAATACACTATTCGCCGCATTATTCAATCTACTATTCACAACAAAAGCCCGGGAACCTAAAACGCTATTACCAGCATAAAATTCCGTCCCATCCGTAGAGCCCGAGCGAAATGCACTTTTCCACGGTACACCTAGAATTCGCATAACCCGCGACCGTGCTAATGAAACGCATCGCACCAAGGGGATTCCGGGAACGGGAAATTTAGCATTGATCAGGGTCGACGAGGACGAGCGAGCCGGACTCCGGGTAGAAAGCCGTTACGACCCCATAACGGCGCGGCAGAGTAACCCCATTAACGGAATCCTTTAAATCCCATTGGCCGCTGCTCCTGGAATCCACCGAGATGTTTAGAACGATACCAGCAGCTAGCCTGGGATCCTATGGAAGCCCTATGGGGCGGTTTTTGGTTTCCTACGGCACGCCGTCAGTTAATCTTCACTTAATCACCCGTTTTATGGGCCTGTTGTGCCAAATCAACTATCCAAAGGATGCATAAACGAGAACATCCATCTTCCCACGCCCGCGCATCGGTTCGTTAGATGCGAATGAATGCCGGCCATCGAAACCCCGTCAGGATTAAACCTGCTGGCCTCATTGACCTGCACACCATACTACCTTTCTGCACCACTCTACTAATTGGAAATTTGTTCAAATTCCGTCATTTTACACTGCCCCGATCCTGTTCGGTTTAGGTTCATGGTCTACCGTATTGGACAAGAACCAACCGGAGCTCGTATAATAAACCAGACGGGAGAAATGCGAAAAGCGGGGCCCCGTCTGGCCCTCCGGCGAGCCAGAAGTTGAGGGAGGAGAAACGGCATAAGAGGGTAGTATACCCTCGATTTGTAACTAGAAAATACCTAGAATCTTACTAGAAAAAGGGGTCGAAACATGGGTTTCGTAGTTTTCGCTTAGTGTCCTTATTTGAGCAAATTTTGGGATGGGTGAGGGCTTATTCTTTAACGAGATTATGTTTATATCTAATAATATTAGTGTGCAAAGTAAGGAAAAAATCGAGAAAAAATTTCGCAGATTTCAATGTATTTTTCTGTCTCCAGAAGTCTTTTTGACTGATGGGATGACCAGAGCCCCACGCGGTGAATCTTCCTCTTTCGAATGAGCCCTCACCCAGCCAAAAATTTGCTCAAATAAGGACACTAAGTGAAAACTACGAAACCCATATTTTCGACCCTAAATCTAGTAAGATCCTAGTAAATAGCAAATAACTAGAATCTTACCAGATTCTGCACTGTACATTATACCATTATAATGACGTGAATTTTATTTGTTTTTCAATATTTAACTATGTTCCACCAATCTGGCCATCTTGAAACTTTTTTATACATTAGGTAAGCAACAGAACATTGTTATTGAATTTTTTGGAAGTGGTCACTCGAAGGGTTGCTTGCAATTCCCACCCCTAAAAAATTAAATGATTCTTTTCTACCCTTTAATAATTTGATCACAATGGTGAAAAAAATGTATGATATGAAGGAGGTAAGTTCGAGTATTATCGTATTTCTTTTTATCCGACTATCTTAATTAACAAACGAGAAAAAAAATGATACAGTTAAGGGTATTTACCCTCATATCATCCTTATACGAAGGGTTAGCGACTTAAAATTGTAGGGGGTTATCTTTCAACCTAAAACCATTGTTTTCCGCACAATATCAATCAAATTGTGGGTGGGGCCGCTGCACCTATCTTAGTCTGCTAGGCCCTTTGTTCGCGTTCAGGTCGGGATCCCGAAATTCCGGTACCCGCACACCCCTAATTTTTACATTACTTCTGATGCGAAAGGCTGGTTTGGTACACGTTCTATTCGGTATAAGTCGAAACATTAGTAACGGATTAAGGTCGTACACCGAGGTACCAATGTATCTACAATAAAAATGAGATAGAGAAATGAGAATATACCGGGGCCAAGAGAGAAGGATTTCAGGATTCTTACGAGGAAAAAACGATCTGGTTTAGCGAAGCGAATAATTATTTCGGCGTCGGCCATACCGGCAGGTAATTAAGTCGCCGGGACACATAAATCTGACGTGTTCCCGAGGCAGTCCCGATGCCACGAGACGTGAGCCCCCCTTTCCCGACCACGTGCCATTTAACGGAACATTTTTAAGGCGGAGGCTGGTTAACGAGCGGCCGCCTGTCTCGCGCAATTAAGCGCCGCTTGTGGCTAATTTTCATTAGCGATACCTACGCCGAAGGAGGACTCTGCGGGGCGTTCTCGGCTCTTGAATCGTTGAATCGCACGGGCTGCGCCTCGATCTTTGTGAAATCGAGAGGAAGGATCGGCTTCGGGGAGATGAACGGGGATCGTTCGGCTTTAAACGGAGCTTCCATCCCTTCCCCACATTTCCAGAATTTACTACAACTCCTCGGCTAATTTTTCATCATGATAATTTATTCATTTACTTTTTTATCGTCACTATTGTTCGGTATCTTAGAATTAAAGAAAATACTGTGTACACGAGACTTTAATTATGTGTGCAAGTGTTAGAAAAACATTTTTATTGAAAATTAGGTATTGCATGTGTGTAGTGTATCCTCAATTAGGGGATGTTTAAGTCATCACTTTGATACATTAAAAATTGTTTATAAAATACAGACATCTGAATCGTCCAATTGTTGCTTTACCTCCATAGACAAGTTATACTTACAAATTTTTGTCTATCCTTCATTTTAGGCTCGATTTGAAAATTTTTTTTAAATATGTCCATATTCCTTAAAGTCTCGACTGTACGATAGGCTTTGATTCAAATCGCTATCTTAACAATTACGGTCGCAATAAATGTTTACAGACCAAGTGTTTATGAATTTTCTTGAATTCTATTAATTCTCTGATTAGGACAGCGATGATTAAAATCCGAAAAAATCACCGGAAACGTTTTTTTCTCGACGTGACCTCGTCACTTTGAACATTTAATGAAGTGAATCTTAATTAATCTTCGATGTTTCGCGGGAATTTCCCTCGAGAATCTCCCTCGTGTCAGCTAAATTGAATAAAAAGAACGCTTCGAGGAAATGTGATCGAGTTTGACAACGGTTACTTTAATAACACAATATTAATGAGTTCACCCATTTAAAATATGGGACAAGGCTTCCTCCTTCTGTGTGCATTCCTTCCAAAAAGGAATGAGATTCATTCTGATTCTCTGCAGCTGACATTTTTAATTAAAAAATTGTACTATAGAAAACACCTCTTAACAATTTACGTGTGGATCATTCTTTACGAATGCACTTGTAATACAAGTTACGCGTGATTTAATCAAAAATATAGAATTTATTAGACATCTTATATACATTAAAAAAAAATGGCATACTACACCACTTTGCGTTTCTAAACTAGTTCTCAATTTCCATTTGTTATATCACGCACAAATATCCGAGGAAAAAGTTCCAGTACTGATTTAATATTACACGATTTAATTTAACAAATTTTTTTCGGAAATTACGATCTACGAAAACAGTACTAATCACCGGAACTGTGAAATAAATGTAGGGCAAAGGGTTAAAAAAGTGTAGAGTTCCATTTTGGTGATCTTGAAGGTGATCTTGATATCTCGAAAAAAACAATGACCTAAAAACAAAACCTTTGGTATTGTATGAGCCCCATTCTACCATTCAACTTTGTCCACAACACATTTATTGTATCTTTGAAAACAACAAAGATATAACCCTGTATAATTTCTGTTTTACACTCCGCCGCGCGCCGCGCAGTATAGTTTGCGACATGTATGAAAATCGGGCACGAACTTGTGCAATCATCTAATATTTTTTGTATCCTCATTGGCATCTCATGTCGAACGTTTACATCAATTCCGCAGCATCTCGCACTAGCATAAAAAGAAGACAAGAAGATGAAGAAGAAGAAGAAGAAGCGTCACGCAGCGGTGCAATTCGTCCTGGAGCAATTCTTTCCCGTAGTCGGAGAGGTATCTCCTTCCACCGTTCTTCTCCTCGACCACGGCCGGTAGACACATAAATTTCTCTATCTCCGCGCTCATTACAATTTTATCTTTGCCCCGTTTGATTTATTCCGAAAGTTCAGTAACTTCGCCATTGTGCCCGCGGACCGAGGAAGATTGCATTGTGCTCGGTGCACCTGTAGGAGCCGAACGAACCTAACTGGGCAAGTTTCGCGGGAGGGGACGAACGCGATACGGAATCGCGGGAATATTTCTCGGCATTCCGCGGGAGAACCGGGGTCCGCGCGGACATTTTCTTCGTCGGGGATTATTCCCAGGGTTTAATTAAAATTTAAGGGGGAAGCGTGTCCGCGAGAGCCATAAGTCGGCGATGCTCGTTAAGCGACACCGGCCGCTCCCATTAATTATTGTTACAGGTGTTTGCCCGGTTGGTAATGCAAAGTTCATGGGTGGGGTGGCCCGATTCGGACCGAATCGGTGTAAATAATTGAAGGACTCGACAACCCGGCTTAATTTATGCCCGCTCCGCTAATTGAACCCGTAACGCGAGTTTCATTTCTTACGACGGCGCCCGCCTTTTTTTTTCAACCGGTTCAAGGACTCGCTGCGCGAAGGAACGCAATTAGAATCGGAACGAGAGTTTAAGCTAACGTTGGATTTTTCGGGGAAGATCATCCGGCGGAGAAAATGCGAGGTTAATTTGGGATTCTTTCGAGATTTACGACGAAGTGGGTCGCTAAGGACGTCTGGGTTTTGGGGAAGGAGTTGGATTTTCACGAAGTGGTGACTTAAACCACCCCCGCCCCTAATTTAGGCTGCTTTGTGTTATATAATCATCAGTTTCGAGTTTAAGAATCTTCTCAGTGAGGCTGCTGTATTTTGCCGTTGAAATCGATATTTTGAGGTCCGTATTTGTTAAACAAACTGAAGAGCAACAAAGTGGTGACTTAACCCCCTCCAATTTTAGGGTACATTTTATTACGTGATAATAATAACAATAACAATAGTTACTTCTGAGTGTTGATGTTGTATAAAAATTGATTTCGAATAAAAATATTGCGGTTGGAAACGAGTTTCTATTTCAGAGGAGCTAAAAATTGCTGGATCAAAATACTCAATCCTTTAATCATTCACTGCGACGCTAATTTTGAAGACAGCGGTCTGAACCAAACTGCATTTAGCAGATGAATCATTAAGCAGCATTGCCGTGTTTTATTAAACTTTCTCCATCGATCCAGAAATGTATGAAAGATTCGGGTCGTTCTATTAACAGTGCTCTAACTCGAAATAGCTAATAAGTTATGGATCTTGAACGAAGAAGACGGCCCATGGTTAGGGTGTCCCTTAAAAGACGAAGGTGCGATAAAATGTTAGGACGCCCTCTAATTTTATTCCTTTTCATGTTCTAAGTAAGTGTGTAAAATATTAGCCTAATCGGATTATTCTAAACCCTGCCTCAAGTGGCTCGAAGTTAGGATATTCTGTAAAATTTAAAAGTATTTAGTATTTTTGTCGTTTTCAGTGAAAAACTGCTTACAATAGATAAGTATCACAATAACAGAATATAATCACACAATTTATTTACTACTTACTTAGAACATGAAAAGGAATAAAATTAGAGGGCGTCCTAACATTTGATCGCACCTTAGTCTTTTAAGGGACACCCTACCCATGGTAAAATCCTTCTATGTATCGCGTCTCGGAAACCGACCGCCCCGTTTCGAAATGGAGGCGGCACGGTGTGGGGACGCGTGATGATTTAGTTGACAGTTTTATGGAACACGTGTAACACCGGCGAACGAAGACAAGTAGGCCACGAATGAAAGGCGAGCGCCTCCGAAACAAATAAAGTTCGCCGTAGACACCCACGAACGTCACTCCTCCCGCCCGGGCTGATGAATTTAGCTGGTGCTGCACCGACGTTGCATTTCCTTGCACTTGCACGCTTCGCTCGACCGCGACGCGCACTTCTTGCTACGAGACGGTGCACCCCACTGTGCAGATCACTGTTCACGTAACCGCGAACGCATCCTGACGGACGTTTCTCTACAGAATTCCCTCCGGAAATCCTTATCCACGTCTGAATGCCGAAGGAAAACTCGCGCGCCGATGAGAAACCATTCGGATTATCCACTATTAACAATAATCGTGCGAGTCGACGCGGCAGATTTTTATAGAAAATAAAAATTGTCCAAAATTTTCATGTAGTGAGAATACGACAGTATTTTTAAAATCATGTTCTCACTGCTTCGCAGTTGATCTAGTCATTTTTAACCGACTTCGAAAAAGGAGGAGGTTACTCAATTCGGTCTGTGTGTGCCTTTTTTCCGCTTTTTTTTTCTATGTATGTTCACCGATTACGCCGAGATGGATGGATTTTACATGTTTTTATTAATTACGATTTTATCTGCGAAAATGTAGGGTGGTGATACCGTTGTGAACTCCGCTGAATGTTAAACATTAGGAACAGTAACGACGCGACGTCGTTAACGCGTTATCGATTGCGGCTTTCAGATATTTATAAATTACGATTTGGAATGTGACGGCCGACAGAGATAAAAAAAGTGTGAAATAAAGAAAAACTTTTTAAAAAAAACAATTAAACCGACTTCGAGAAAACCGCACTAAAAAGTATAAAATAATTTCCATTTAATTTATGTGAATTACACACGAACTTGTATACAATACAATCTTTTCGGAGGCGGCGCAAAATTGAAAATTTTCGACACTGGAAATTAACGAAAATCCTTAAATTCTTCTAAATACTAATATATTTGTATTTAAATAATATATTTGCGCCGCCTCCGACAAGATTGTATTGTATTTAAGTTCGTGTGTATTCACATAAATTAAATGGAAATTATTTTATACTTTTTAGTGCGTTTTTTCGAAGTCGGTTTAATTTCTTTTTAAAAAGATTTTTTTATAGTAAATGTTGTTCTTCTGAGTGAATGATGAGATGACTTTCCTTCTTGTGGGAGGACCAATAGAAGTCATATGAAGGTCAACAATATTCTTTTAGACGTAATCATACATTTTCGAATGCACACAATTCCATGTAATTTAAAATTCTCTATGTAAATTGATTAGATATTAACATATTTAACCCTTTGCACGCCTTGATCGAGTGTGACTCGACATCGGAGAAAGAAAAATGTAAATAAATGATTGGCACTCTAGGCCAAAATCGTAGTAACAATCTTTTTATCTTTTATTTCCAATACCTAAATGAGCTTAACATTCTATTATTATAAGTTAATAGAGATTTTTCAGCAAAATCAAACAGTTTCACGAGTCATAAATCTTTTATTATAAAATATATTCAGTGAATAACAATCGTAAGACAAATAGTACAGTCATTTGCCAACGGTCATATGTGGAACTCTGTTATGAAAACTTACAACCTTGCTTTGAAATGTAAACAAGAAGCAATAAAATATGATTTTCTATACCAGGAATTCTTAATTTTTGCCGTTTAAATCAAAACTGCCAATAACTACTGCAGTGCCAGCAACAGTACAGTTTGGTTCTTCTTTTTATTTATTTAATTATATTATTTCTTAGTCAAAAACAAATAGAAGTTCCACGAGTATAAATTACAACAAAGCTCGAGAGCTATGTATATTTAATATAATTAGTGAACAAAATTGTTTAAAACAAGTAGCAGTCAAGGAACTGTCCTTTAACACTAAACTTGCCGAGTACTAAAAGCGATTAAAATGTTTTAGCTTACAAAAATGACAAGTCTCTATTTATTTAAATTTTGTGCAACTTTAATTACAATATATACTTGGATACAGAAATTTATCGAACCAATTTCTATGTAAGCAACTTCGTAATTTCAATAATTGTAAGACGAAAAATATAAAACCGGTCATTTGACCGGCAGTGATAGGTTTAGCGTTAAAGTAAATTTCAATTAAAACACTTAAAATAGTAGGGAGCGGTTGGCAACAAAATTGAAAAATAATTCTGAGTGCAAAGGGTTAATAACCTACATTTTTATTGGTAACTCTGAATCACCACTTGAGTGCTAACGGTTAATATCGTGACCTCGATGCACATATGAGAAAGAACAATTACATCGTATTGTTCACCGTTCGATTCAACTTCACAGTTCCGAAAATATCTCCGGTCTTTTGTGAAGTCCGGTATTACGAATTGCCGGGAAGAATAGAAGTTTTTAATTAGCGCGCGGACGGGAATTCCCGAAAAATCGCCGGTTCTCTCGCCGCGGAATTGGCCAACCCCGTGCGTTGGCCGCTCATTAAAAGGAATTGTGCCGGTTCATCCGTGGCGCAGAAGTTAAACACGAGTTTCGATAATACGATCGATTCAATTTGCCAAAGTTCGGAGGATCGAGAGCGCCCGGCGATCTCATAACGGCCGGCTCTCCATTTCGCGCAATTACTTTTCATTCCCGCGGATCCACCCTCGCACAGCTCGCGAGCCGAGGCGTGTTCCCAGCTTCGGGTTCGAGGGCCGAAGGGAACGGAGAACGAGGGAATTCATCCCGATAAGTGAGCCGGCTCCTCTGGCAACCAGAAACCATAGAAAATTAGGCACCTTTCCGGCCCATAACATTGAATTTTTAGAAAATCCCAATGAAATATTTCCTTGAAAATTAACACATTACCGACCGGTGATTATTGCACAATTTTGAAAAATCTATGGAACAATGGCTTGAACGTTTATGGTTTCGAAGATATTTTATAAACAGCATAGCAGAGTCCGGCTTTGACAGAAATGGCGATTTTTCTCGAGCACACGAAAAATGCAATTGATTTGACTAATTTAGTTTTTAATTCAATGTATTCTACAACGTATAATTCAATGTGATATAGATTAGTATTGTTAGAGAGTGCACATGGTGTCGAATAATGTCCAATTGTTAGAAAATATTTTATTGATTTACGAGGCTATTTCGGAAAAAATTACTTATGGGAGATTGTTTGTCGTTTCAAGTGCTACAAATATTGTGTGGGGTGATTTTTTTAACGGTCACGGTTTCGTAGATATTTTACATAAACCACAGTATTGTTTATTCTTCTCTTAAGTGCAACGATGCACACCAAAAATGCGTGTGCACGCTTTTGCTGAACGAAAGTGCATATTTCTCGAACAGGGTTTGATTCTAGATTCGTGTTCGTGAAAAACTATTCAAGTACAAAGTCGAAAAAGTCAATACGTAAAAATTAGAAATTGTTGTCTCTACGATGTGAATTCGTTGCCAAAGTAACAGTGTTTAATGGAATTTTAAAAGCGGGAAGAACAGGAAAAATGTGTTTTAACTGTACAGTGCACCGTGGTTGAAATGTTGAAGATTGATTTTTGTATGATAGGAGAACGATTTCAATGAAATTTAGGGTCGATGTCTCGAATTGAAGTGCATCGTGTGACTCGACGAAACGCGTGGGTGACTCGAGCGACAGTTTTTTATCGCGGCTCGAGGGTGAGCCGGGGAATTGCTCGAAGGAATTTGCTGGAGGCATGAAAAAGTCGATTCGAAGTTGCGATGATTGATGGCGCGACGGTAACGGATGACTGGAAACTGTTTTTGCGCGCTTCGAATCGAATGGGGAACAATATTCTACACATTACAAACTCATTCTTTAAACACGATCCAAAAAACACAAGTGCTTCTGGAGATTTTAAAAATCGAACGGGGACCAACCAAATCATTCTGAAATTATCAGATTTAAATTCAAAATATATTTGAACACTTAATTTCCCGTTCCCGAGAAATTCTCGATATTTAAACAATAAGAAAGAAGATGAAATCGAAAATTTACTAAATATTGTTCCAATTGTATCCAATACAGTAGTAGATCCACAATGGTAATTTCATTTTGGAAAATTCAGAACATTATACACAATTAATCTGTCTAGAATAATTCCTAAAACAACTGAAATTATAGAACGTGCAGAAAAATAATCTCTAAAAAAATTAAACCGACTTCGAAAAAACGCGCTGAAAAGTATAAAATAATTTCCATTTAATTTATGTGAATACACACGAACTTAAATACAATACAATCTTTTCGGAGGCGGCGCAAAATTGAAAATTTTCGACACTGGAAATTACGAAAATTCTCTTCCCACCTATTGATTTCCAAGTTAACATCTGTCATTTGGAAAATTTTCAATCTTGCGCCGCCTCCGAAAAGATTGTATTGTATTTAAGTTCGTGTGTATTCACATAAATTAAATGGAAATTATTTTATGCTTTCTAGTGCGTTTTTTCGAAGTCGGTTTAATTTTTTTTTAAAAAGTTTTTTTTATTTCACACTTTTTTCACACTTTTTATCTCTGTCAGCCGTCATATTCCAAATCGTAATTTATAAATATATAATTTATAAACAGAAGACAATAAAATGATTTTCGGAGCTATAGGTAACACAACAAAATAATTCCTCGAACAAATAAGAAAATAGAAAACACGATAAAATAATTTTTGCAACAATTCGCTAAAAAGAACGATCATTCAACCGAACAGAAAAACTAAACGAAAATTAAGGGAGCTATAAGGGATAAAAACTAAGTTCTCAAGTGAATAGAAAGACAGAATACACGATGTAATAATTTCTAAGACAATCCTCTAAAAGGAACGATCAGTTCTAGTTAAGAAAAAACGTGACAAATGCCAGCAGATAATGCATTAGCATAAAGCATTAATATGCCAGACGTCGAAAGTGCCGTTTCTGTCTGAAATGGAAGAAACTGCGGTGGGAAAAGGGAGGCTTGAGAAGAAGTTTGGCGGGGGTTGGGGGTGGAAAGACACATCCATCGGCAGTTTTTCACGCGGAGCCCCGATATCCGGCGACGTATCTTTCGAGCGCGGCGATATAAATGAACGGTGATGTCGCGTCTCCCGCGAGATGGAATGAATTTGTCAGCCAGGGTCCTTGGGAATATCGTTTCCCGGCTTCCGGTTGTTCCCTCGTCGCTACCAGGGGCGTGGGACCTTAAAGGGGGAGCGGGAAGATCGATCGATTCGATAACGCGCGGCCCGCTCGAGGATCAAAGGACCTCGGCGCGACGGAAAAAAGGAGTTGCGAAACTTCCAACCTGTTTTTTATTCGAACAGCTCGGGTTCTAACTTAATTAACGATTTTTAATCATGAAAATTAGCAATTTCATTCGCGTCTGGAGGGAATTCTAGAAGAAAATTTCAAAATAACAAACGCAGTAATCACTGCTTTATGAACATACTTCTTCTATCGGCGATGGGCAAGGGCAACTTTGTGAATTTTTACATCTGGTAAGGAAACCGATACGAACATGCGATTTTCTCTAGGAAATTTGTTAATCTTCCAACTAATAGACAGTAATTTTTTCAAATCGTAAATTTCGAAATGGCGAGCACAGTAATCACTACTTCGTGCCCGTGTAAAAAATGCACATTGATAAGCAAAGACAACTTTGTGAATTTTTACATCTGGTAAGGAAACCGATACGAACATGCGATTTTCTCTAGGAAATTTGTTAATCTTCCAACTAATAGACAGTAATTTTTTCAAATCGTAAATTTCGAAATGGCGAGCACAGTAATCACTACTTCGTGCCCGTGTAAGAAATGCACATTGATAAGCAAAGGCTACTTTGTGAATTTTTATACGAACAGACAGATACGAACATGCGATTTCCTCCAGGAAATTCGTGAATTTCGAAATGGCGGCCATTAATCACTGTTTCACATAAACCATGCGCGTTTCTATAGAAGACCAAACTGTCCCATGAAAAACCGCATGAAAGAATCTAGATAACTTAATTAAATTCTGAAAAATTGAGCGACGTACTGGCAACCGAGAAGCTAATTTTCAAAGGATTCAACTTTTTTTTTCACGGGAGAAAAAGGAAGGATGTACTGTTTCAGAATGGTAATGCAGGATGCATTTCTCGAGGCCGCGGTATCAATGCACCAGCATATTGAAGATTGATGTTGTTTTTATATGAGCGTTGTACAGATACAGGGCATTCAGAAGCGGCGCAATGATAGATCGTCGTAACGCGAATTCTGCGCATCATCGCGCTTTCATATCGGAGCCGAGCCTTTTATGCAATCGTTACATCCTACTTACGCGGAACGGCATTATCGCTGAGCGATGGTTACGTTTCGCTCGACACAGCCGTTATTTATCATCCCCGGGAATCTGCGCCCCCTGCAAATTGATTCCCGACGAGTCAGCCCCACCCATTTTTACAAGGACACCCGGTACATCGGGCGGAGAAAACATTTCTCCGGCACGCGTGGACGTTGTTCTCCGTCGATCGAAAATTATTTTAGGAAAATCGGCGGATGTTGACGGTGAAATGACGTCGCTGACGGGATAAACGAACGTTACATAGGGTGTGCAAATTTTTTGAAACAGTGAAACACTCGACTAGACCGGGGATGTTTATGTAAATACATATTTCGATATGCAAATATTATTTTGCATATTGCATATCTAGGTGCACGGTAGTGCTTACCAACCAAGTTCTTGCACTACCTCCTTTTACACGAAACAACTTAGCCGTTTTTTAGAGGCTTATAACTCGGCACTGGAGGCAGATGGAGAGATGTAATTTCGTACACTTGTTAAATGCTATCATGTCTCAATATTGACAAAACATTAATCTTCCAACATTAGTAGGTTCCGAGATATAGGACCTCAAAAATCGCTAAATTTGTCACTGGCTGACAGATCATCAAAACCTTTTGGGTACTTCCCATTGACCTACAAGCTTGAAATTTCGTTAACTTCGAAAAGATTGTATTGTATTTAAGTTCGTGTGTATTCACATATATTAAATGGAAATTATTTTATACTTCTCAGTGCGTTTTTTCGAAGTCGGTTTAATTTTTTTTAAAAAAGTTCTTTTTAACTATTCAATTTTCTATTATACGTCCACCTTAGGACGTAACACACATGTATACAAATAACAAAAACCATTCCACTATCTTGGAATATGTCCAGTGTCTTAAAAATTCCTAAAAATACCACGATCTAGAATCGACGCACATTTTCCACGATGTCTCCCGGGCGGTCCCCTTTAAAGAGCGCCGCGATAATCGCGAGCCGGTGCACCCCGAGTCCACCCCCGACCCGGTTCTCTTCTATTTATCTTATTTTTTGCGGAGCACCGGTCCAAGCGACTCGTGCACCGAGTGAGTAATTATTCAAACAAGTAGAGTTGCGAACCGCCGGCGTCGCTATCGTCCCTCTCCCAACCCCCTCTTAGGAGACGGGGGTGGAGAAATTCGGTGGAACGGAACGGTCCGTGCGCGGGGGTGGGCGAGCACGGATGCCGGGACGTCTGAGTTGTATATAGGCAAACAGTGGCGCACACGTGATAAAGTTGGAGGAAGTAAGTTACAGTTATACCGGCTAACCTCGCGAATGAAGAGTTATGCCACCCCCGCAGAACCACCGCCGTATACGACTTACAGACTAGCTCAGCAGGGATTAAAACACCGGAGCCTGCTCCTTCGACGATGCCGACCGTATTACCCGCGATAAGACCGTTGCATCCACATGCAAATTACGGTGCTGGGTCCATAATGTCTTCGTCAGACCCCGCGCGCACAGTCCCAGCCCGTTAACGCTCGCAAAATGGCGTCCCTCTCGGACCCAATTGCTCAGCTTGATGGTTGTTGTTTTATAGGCACGAAACTGTTGTTGGTGGTAGAGGAAAATATTTCGCATGAAAGTTGCACGATTTTCACAGGAGTAAACGATTTGGGAAGGGTCGTTCTTTTTTATGGGCGCGGGGGTGAAACGTAGCTGATGGTTAAGAAGATTTTGTGGAGCGAATTTTGAAGTTTTTGAAGCACTGGTTGGTGCATTCAAATATTATCTACAGAAAAGTATTCCGCCATTTTTGTATTAAACTTGTTAGTTAATGAGATATTGTTATTGTTAACTATTAGTGTGTGGGTGGTATGATAAGATGGATACAATGTTTCAAGTAAAGGTTGCATGGTTTTAAAAGGTACGTAATTCAATAAGATTAGGTTTCTTGTGGAAGAACAGTGTTTTCGAACGTAATCATACTTGCAGTTTGACATTCTCTACAGAGAAACGCTACACTTCAATTTCTAAACCAGCAAATGTTTTTACAATTCTCGGGAATATTTTGCGGGAAGCACAATTCTTGTGGACAGTTTGCAAATCGAAGATAATCAAAATTGTGACACAGAAATCGTAAATTATAATTCTGTGAAATATGAAATTGCACGGATATCGAATTGAAGTTTTTTGATGACGCTATTATTTCGCGGTGTGGTAAGTACTGTTGTAAATGCATGAGAAGGGACAATGAGGATCGACAGGAAGCGAAAGGGAATTCGACAGGCTGGAACGAGTAATTGCCTTGTTGTCAGTGCCCCGGGGGCGCTGCATTGTGTCAGCGTCTTACTGTCCAGCCCTGGTTCCTCAAGATTAACGGTGTAACATGCTAATTAGGACTCTCACGGCGAGAAGTCCGGCTCAGTGGCCGGCGAGTGATCTGCCCCTGGCTTTGGACAGTGGCACGCAGTCGACACGGCTCGGCTCTGTGTATATTAGCGGAGACGCTCGAGCAGGTATACCTGCCGGCGAACAATAAGCCATTGTCGAGCGTCCGAGCGACGTTACCGTTTCCACTAACCAGACCGAAACAGAGCCCTAACCGTCATCGACGTGCTCCTTTTGTCTCTTTGTTCCTCGCTCGATCGTCCGATCGCTATTCCCGGCGTTCCCTGACCCTGCTCTCTTTTTCTACTTTCGCTTTCTGCACACCCTAGTTCGCGTTCTACATATCCCTGTTCCATTGCGTCGTAATTCTGTATAATCTATGGTTGTCACCACGGATATGATCAAGTACCTCGCGAACAGGTTCGAACATTGATCGATTGAATTCGAACTCTCTATAAGCACCTCGAAGAATAGAAATAGTACTCCTAAGTATACTCGAACCTATGCCAGGTAGTTTCGAACCTTTTACAAATACTTTGGTAAATGGAAGTACAGTGGCCGAAATTTCTATAAAGTCATCTTCTTTTTAATAGATATTTTAAAAATATCACCATTTTTGTTGGTTTATCGTATCTGGTCTTGTGCCTTGCAGACACTCGGAGCCCAACAAAAGCATTCTGTAAACAGTAGCCAAGTTCTTATGGCCGTAAAAAGTTGCGAGATCAAACAAAATACGGCCAAGTTCGTTAGCTTGGAAAAATAAAAATAAAAATTAGTTAGAAAGAACGCTATTTAATGTTTAAAGAGTCACACGGAGGGCTAAATTATTCAAACTTGGCCGCTACCTAACACGTTTTAGGGCCATTGGTTTAAAAAGTAACGGCCAAGTTTGAATAATTTAGCCCTCCGTGTGACTCTTTAAAAATTAAATAGCGTTCTTTTTAACTAATTTTGTTATAATTTGATTCACGTGTATGAGAATGCCGAGAGGAAAAGTACTAACAAGTGAAGAAAAAGCTTCAATCGATGCTTATAAAGATATGAGCTGCTCTAATCGCACAATTGCTAAGAAAATTAATCGGTCATATACCGTGATTAATAATTATATCAATTTACGTGAAAATTACGGGAAAAAATCATTTTAAAGGTGGTAATAAAATATTGTCAAAGAGACGACATTCATTACTAATGAGATCTGCGGCTACGGAAAGGAAAACTGCAGCACAATTTCGAGCTGAATTGGAGCTCCCAGTAACAATAAGACGTGTGCAACAACTCTTAAATTCTTCTGGACAAAAACGCAACGTAAACCAGGCCTTGAAGAAGTACATAAACAGGCCTGTTTTGATTTCGCACGGGCAGAAAACACAGTGACTTTATATGTAGAAATTTCGGTGAGTGTAATACTTGCAAGTATACTCGAATCTCGTTCGAACAGAATCGAAACCTTTACGAATATCGTACCAGAAATTCTCTGATTTTTCTAGTCATTATTGTTTTATTTCTAAAATCAATTATGCTGTCCTTTAATGCATAATTTAACTCAACATGTATAATTATAATTTCATAATCTATCGGATGTATACATATAACATAAAAAACGAAGTTTCAACTGCTTTCCTAGGCTTTGTTCAACATGTAAATCAAACAGAATTTTATCATCCTTTTACAACAGGATGAATTTATGTAGACGTGCACATTTGTACGTAAAATGCAACGATGTTTCAAAAGCAACGTACAGGCGATATGAATTATGTATAAATTATGAGAAATTGATTTATACAAGATAATGAATTTAATTATGCATAAATTACGAAATATTGCAAATTATATTGATGAATATTGAAGAAGAATTTTAGAAATTCATACAGAACTGCATTAAATTGTAATTGGAGCTACGAAAATTTGTTGTGATGCATAATTAATAAAATGAATTTTCTTTCCGCTTCGAAAAAAAATTAAATTAAAAATGCAGTTAAGGAAAATGCAATAGGACGCACCCAACTTGAATTACAAAAGTTTATAGCCACGCATAATTAATAATGAAAAACAAGAAACTGTATGACTAAATTCTGGTGAAACTTTTTCTAATTAATAATTAATTATAAAAAACAGAAAATCGTATAGATAAACTAAACAGTAATGTCTTACAGAACGAATTCACTCACTAGAAATATACTGGGCAATGATTAATTAGAAGTAATTGGCGTGTAACGCCTGCACGGAAAGACACAAAATTATGTTGATAAATTTTGAACGGAATCGCCGACAAGAACAGAGCCATTGTTTTATTATAGAACGTATAATAATGTAATTATGTGACAATAACACATTGTATAATATAATGATCACCGGCACGCGGTTCGGTCATGAAAATTCATTAGCCACATTAATGAACGTATACGAAACACCGCGAGAATTAGCTAAATCTGTGGTTGCCAGGAAAAACGGCGCTCGTCACAATTTCAAAAAATTTCAGTTTATTCATTAATTCAGATTTATAATGTAGGATTTACGTCTTTATCAGAAAAAAGTCATGAAAATAAATTCGAAAGGCTTAAAAACATGGCAAAGCATTATTAGCCAAAACGTTAAACGGCAATATCTCGAAAGTGAAATTATATGAGATATGCGGCGTTCTTCCTGACAACCACAGAAATAACAGTGTAACGAACTCCATTAAAAAAAGACATATGCAAATTAATTAATTTTAATTAGAAAAATATTTAAAAAATTAAATTAAAAATATTAATTAATTTTACAAAAATATAATAAGTATTTAAAATATATATGTTACAATGTGAACCTGAAATAATTAGTTGAAATAAATATTTTCTTTATAAAATAGAACAGCAAGAAAAGAAGAATCATAAATATTAATCGTAAGAAATGGAATTTCAAGTAGTTAATAGAAATTTGGACACATGGAATACTATTTTATTTAAATCATTATTTCCAAGTACATCTTAAGAAAATACTATTTCAATTAATAATTTTCATCGCCACTACACAAATAAATATTTTCACACGTCAAATTAATCTGGAAATATTATTTCATACAAACAAGAGTACTTCATTAACTATTTCCAATATTTTTTCACATATTTTTACCGGGGCCAGTCAAAAGCGCTAGATAAAAGACAATCGCCCTTAACACCTTGAATTAAACGAAGTCTAACAAATATGAATGTTACGCTTTTCTTTTGAAATATGAAATAAAATTTGATTCGTTTGTAATCAATATTTAAGCATTGAAATAAATGTAGCCGCACAAAAAATATAAATTTCCTTTTCTCTTCTACGATATTTTTGGGGATAAAGTCGTTTGAATCCCAGTAACCGTACGGAAAATGATACGGCAACGGGTTAAAAGCCCTATTTTTACGTTTACGAGGCGTCATTTGCATTATTCGGAAGCATACAGCCGCGCATGTAGATCTGATGATCTACAACTGCATCTAAAGCTGCGACAGCTACATGCTGTCGAATAATGCAAATTACATCTCCCAAACGTAAAAATACGACTTTTGATGGCGATTGCGCCCTAGATTGACCTTTTATCTAGCGCTTTTGGCTACTGAAACACCCCATCTTTGCATTCTCGAGAAATGAGAAGGCGTATTTGCACTCTTGCAATCCTGCAAGCGAGTCTATCCCCTTAGTGACCTTTACAAATGAAAATGTCGCTTCAAATGACCTCAGGCTCGCCACTTTCAAGGACCTCGAACATTTTTGGGATAATCCATATATCTACCGATTTTTTAGATCCATAGATCAATAATTCCGACCAGGAGCTGCGTGGTGCACGCTCTGTTTGGAGAGTTTGCAAACTCGATTTACACCAGCACGGTTTTAATGGGTTGTTCGAAAATGGCTGGGTTAAAAAAGCGCAAATTTCGAGAGAGAGAGAGAGAGAGAAAGAGGGGGGGAGAGGGAGGGAGTAGAAATGGCGACACCGTGAGAGATGCAACGGATATAAACGAGAACGCCGAGCCGAGCCGGGCGACGGTGGAATCCGATTTGACGCTCGAAAATGCTTGTCCGCTGTTGCATGTGTAAGCACGTAAGCCAGCTATATCATCGGCCGGTTTTCCGAGGGTCTTTTCAAATTTACATTGACGTATTAAATCATATTGAATTATGCAGCATCACGTAATTCCGCGCGATCGTTCTGGGTCACCGTCGTCGTCGAGCCGAGCCGAGTCGAGTCGAGCCGCGCTGCGCTGCGTTTGCATAAATGGAGCGTGAAATGGACGCGTCGCACGTGGATGGTTTAGGAATGTCTCGAACCGGTAGCATTAGAAACCTGAACCACCATGCTCGATCCAATGTTTCATCATTGTTCGATTTCCAGGCTTTGTCGAAGCTTGAAGAAGGTTGTAGAAGGTTGGGGATGCTCGCCGCCGGAAAGTGGGGAATAACGTGGTACAGGGGGGAGGATAGAGTGGAAGACATGTCTTAATCTGGGGACATTGATTCTGTGACGAATTCTCGGTCATTCTTAATACGTTGGTTTTTGAAGGCCATCAAGTTCATTATGAGGATGGTAAAATTTTGTTCGAAATGACCTCTCGAAAGTTGCTGCACGATTTTTTAAATGGCTTCTATACATTGTGTGCGTATTCTATGAAGAAAATGGCTGAAACATGGCTCGGATATATGAAATATACGAAAATTGTGAAATTAAATTACAATAAGTACAATGATTTGTATATTTCAAACAACGAAACATTAGAAGCTGCAATTTAAAAAAGCTCTTATTTAAAATCCTGCCCCTTTAATAATGATTACTAAAAACAATGTAAATCAGATACTGAATGTAAGAATGGATTTAATGATGCGCATCGTACTATACATAATACATATGGACCGCAGTAACTTGAATTAATAGATTTATTAGTTATTATTGTGTTATTGAAATGTATTTTTTTTAGCCCGTTCTTGATTGGTTCGTTCTAAAATGAAAATCGCGGGGAAATGCAGCGATGCGCACGAAAATATGCAAGCAAAAATTTAATATCCCGGTAAATATTGATGGTTCGATATAAAACTGGAAATACAAGTATAGATTGAAAATTTAAATGTTAATGCTGAAAATCCAGGAAAAAATGGAAAATTCAAATGAAATGTTAAAAATTCCGGAGAAAATGGAAAATTTAAGAAAAAATGCAAGAAAAAAAATAAGAAAGTGTTTGCACTAATGAATATTATTTATTATTGGACTGCGGATTTTATGCATTTATGACAAAATTGAGTCGATGCAATTTTAAGCAGTGCACAAGATTTAAATAAAAATTAAGGAGCCTCAATCTATCAGTTGCAGCTTACAAACGTTATTAAAGCATGAACAAAATTTGTATTCAGCTTTCATACGTTGCAGTTGATGTAAATAATTGTTATTTTGCATAAAGATCCGCAGTCTAATACTGCGTTTAGTACGTAATAATACGTACTAACAGTAATATAGTAATTCTAGTTTCGGTTCTAATCATTCTTGAATATTAATAATTATTACAGAAAAGTACTACAAAAAGTTTTGTTGAAAATTTCAACAAAATTGATGCGTTTAAGAAGTATCTAAACATTGTTTAAACACGTTAAACGTTTATAACATAAAAACCAAGTAAGAATCATTCGTATAACGTTTACTATTGAGAAAAGATTCTTGAAGTTGACAATTTGTCTGAAATGTTTGTACAAATAATAAAATTTGTAGGAATCGACTGGTTATTAAAATTTATTGGAATATAAAAATTGATGTAATAGCAAGATGCACGACTAATTGCACGCAAGTTCGACTTTTGCCAGTGATTTAATAAAGAATTTTGTGCTGAAGAATTAAGGGCACTAATACGCGCAAATGGAAGGGAGCTAATACCCGCGTAGTCGAGCTGTATGCACAAGGGAAAGAAAAAGGGAACAAAACCTGTTAGCTGCTAATTAAATTTTGCAACACTTTCATTGCCCGAGCGAGAAAGAAAGCTGCGACGCGAGAACGCAAAGCACGCTTAATGAGCTAACTAATGGAATAACAATTGAATTATTTATTATCAACTGTGTGCGTGCGAACGCCATTCACTCGAGTATTAAACTACCAAAAGGAAAACGAAAACCAATTGAATAAAATGGATAAAATCAGTATCAAAATCTAAAAAAAAACGTTCAAGTAACAATTAAAACACTGCGAATGAAAATTTAATAAAACTGGCTCTCGATGGTGCGTTGTACTCTGTAAAAATTGTTTACGCATGTTCAAATGTTTTGAATGTTATTATAAAATATACGTGTAACATCGTGTTGTGGAGAGTTTGTACAATCGTTATATACAAACAATATTTGTTCAGCTTCCATAGTTATTAAATGAATAAAAAAGAAGAAGGCAAACATTTATAGAAGTATTGCCGATGAAAATTGAACGAAACCATTTTGATACATTGGTCGAATAAAAAATTGTGGAATATGTTTAAATGTTTAGTACGTTGTGTTCAAGTATATTGTAAAAATTTAAAAAAATTTGTGTGACTTTTATAATTACAAACATAAAAAATCATAAAGTTAAAAGATTGATCGATGGTGCTTCGCAGGTTTCATGAATTGTTTAAACATATCCAAATGTTTACAATACTATTCAAATCGACAGAATTCTTCCACGTGAAAAATGTTTAAATGTTGAAAGTTTGATAAAATTGATGTATAACTATGTTGCCTGAAATGCTGGTCCACCGCACTTAAATAATTGTAACGTTATTAAAATAAATATCAGTGCATTCGGGAGGATCTGTGGAATTGTGTTCTGGACAAAAAATATATGCACAATTGAATAGTATCTGAATAAAAAATTCCGGAAGCTAAAAATTGACTTGACACTGGTATCTCGATCGATTAAAAAATGGTTTAAACAAATTCGAACGATCACATAACTTTAATAAAATATATACCATTGTATTCTAAACTGTCTACAGTGTTATAAGCAAAAAGAAAAGAAGTCATGAAATAACAAGTACATCGAAAGTTTGGAATTGAAGTCATGGAATTACAATTTCATCGTAGAAAATTTCAGAATAACTGTTATTTTTGTTCGTTGGTCTACAAAATTTTTCCAACCAAACAACATTCATGTCGGCTTCACAGTTCCGGGTGAAAGTATTCAGGATTCTTCATATTTTCATTTGATTTAACGAGGAAGAAAATTGGCCGAGCCAATGTTTATTTGCTCGTAGGCGACAGTGGTAAATTATGGTTAAAAGCATAGTGTTTCGAGGGCGTAGAGCGATCATTTTTGGGACTGACAAGCAGCCCCGAAGGAGAACGTTCGCAGATACATTGTCACGAGATAATATACGCGAAGAATCGCACGAGCCACGTTAATGGCCCAGGAGAAATGTATTAGGTGACAGATATAAGTGCCTGGGAAATGAGGTTCGCGGGATTTACGACGTCGCGATTATCGTTTCTCTTCCCGGGCACTGTAATTTACGACCATTCGATACCTCGAAATTGCCATAAAAATCTTCCTGGGATTCCGTCGGGAACCAGAAGCCCTCACGATATCATTACGGATCATCAATATGTAATTAGCTGGCCATTTTTGCGCACTTGGAAAACCATGGCCGTAACATTGCATCTCTCAAAAAATTCATCGAGACCGCAAACATCACAGAATTAAACGAAAACCACGATCGTTCCGAAACTTTGCAGATTTGTTTGCATGTGTTCGAAGAATAGAAATATTCACCGAATTCAAAATTAAGACAAGAATTAAAAATTGACATCAGAAAATAACTGCTGCATTAATCATTTTGAAACAATTTCGGCGGACTCGGCAATGTTTAAAGAATATCTACTCTAATTTTTCCAAGTAAAAATGTTCTACAGCGTTTCTAATTTTATAAAGATAGGTAGCCAAATTTGTTAATTAAAAAGGTACTGCCGCATTAATCTTTTTGGAAATATTTTTAATATATTCCCTAATGTTCTCACCGTGCATACGGTGATTTTATTAAGTAAAAACGTCCATTCGTTGAAAAATTACTGAAATTTTAATGTACTTACGGTTCGGAGAAGGGGACATTCTCCAGGATAAAAAGGCGAGTTTGGCGATATCTCGAATCGAAGTCGATACATGCCAGAGTCGACTAACTTCTGCCACGCGCGCTTTTGTCGTTTTATTTCATCGTCGAGCCGCCTGGTGGGAGAAGGGGGCGAAAGAGGGGCGCTATCGAAAGTTTCGATAAATTTCTCAAGGCAATACGTAGCCTGTATATCGTCTGAATATAACAATCCCGTTTTTCTTCGGGATATTCTGGCCTCGGAGCCGGGGCACATAGAAAACTTTCCAGCGGGAAACTTTTTCGAAAAGAATTCTTAACTGTTCGGGAGGGGCGATAAAAGCTGCTTTCGCGTTCGCTGACACGCTCTCTCGCGAATTCCCGTCACGATAACGCTAACAACCATACAATCCCTTACCCCCACTCTATGCCGATTACCATACTTTTCCATTTCGAAAAATAGTTTCGAGCCTGGAGCCTCAAAGTCCGCGCATCTTTGCGAATTTCTTTCGCTGAAACGCAAACAGATACGGAGGTGGGGTTTGAACTGTTAAATTTGTTAATCGTTTTTCTAATGAACACTCATTTTCTTATGGCAAAGGTTCTAACGTGACGAGCATGGTAACCATTACTTCATAACCGAATAAAGAATTTGCATTTTCTACAGTTTTAATGCAAAAACGTTCACGTAAAATATTGATAAAATTAGATAAAATTGCTTAGGGAATGGACCAACTGTCGGAAAAGCAATTTCTCTGTGGTTTCTCTGAATTGTGGTAACAGACTATTAAAATTGATTGAAAACGATCAGATAAAAAATTGAGAAAATTAGATAAAATTGCTCAGAGACTGGACCAACAGTCGATAAATTTACATTTTCTACAGTTTTAATTGCAAAAACGTTCACGTAAAATATTGATAAAATTAGATAAAATTGCTTAAGGAATGGACCAACTGTCGGAAAAGCAATTTCTCTGTGGTTTCTCTGAATTGTGGTAACAGACTATTAAAATTGATTGAAAACGATCAGATAAAAAATTGAGAAAATTAGATAAAATTGCTCAGAGACTGGACCAACAGTCGATAAAATAATTTCCCGAAAATTCGATTTCATTTACCCAAAAAAAAATTAAATTTTCTTCTACAAGCTGAGACCGCCTTTCTAACATTTCCTCTTCAGGAACTTTAATTAATTTGATAGTGTTAAATTGGTTACAAAGCGACTCTCGGAAGATTGTCCCGGCAAGCGTGCACGAGCGAGGAGGGTCTCCGCTTGTAAACAGGCCGGTGTGCATCGTTGGTAAAAGGAAAAAACTGTCGAGCTACGGCAACACTTTCCGGAGCGGCCAAGGGCCGTGAAATACATAATCTAAAGCTATCTCTTATCTCACCCCTGGGGCAATAAAATGCCGGTACGAACGGTTCCGCGATGTTCTCAAGCAAGGGCGCCGGAATTCTCACGAATTTACGATCCTGTTCTGGTGCTCACGAACCAGCCGTAGCAAAATCTATGATGCGAACGTGACAGAAAATTAATGCCGGGAAATAATCTCGCCCGACTTCCAACGCGTTAAAGAGTTTCTAATAAAATTCAATCTTCCTCAAAATCTCGACCGACTGGCTCTCTCGAGGGTTTATCATCCGCTTTGCTTCGCTCGCCACCGGAAAAACATTATTTAACTCTACTAATTACCCTTTATCCTTCTTTACGTACCAGCTGGCGTACCAGATTTGATTTTCAGCGAATATTTATGCAATTGAAATGTTTCAGGGCCTTCAAACAATATTTAAGAACTTTCAGGCATGGAAAGTCAATTTTTTTAATATTTTATTGGAGACGATTTTGTACAAATTGCAAATTCTTATCTTTGTAGATAGGAATAGAAGCAACTAAATTTTTTAAAATTATTACTTCAAGAGATGCAAAAATCAAATTTTTTAATATTTTATCGAAGACAATTTTGTGTTTTCTTAGCACAGCAAATGACAATGTAAAAAATTTCAACTTTTTATAGTCGTTGGGGGTTGAAAATGCAGCCTTATAAAGGGATGTAAATAAAAATATCAATTTTTAAAACATTTTATTGAAGTTAATTCTACAGAAATCGCTTAAAACGTTATTCCAACAGATCTGCAGATAAAAATATAAGCGATTGAAGGGTTTTAGATTGTTAGGGGTGTGAAAGAGATTAAATAGCTTCTCAAATCATAAATTTGCCTATTTGGTCCCGGTTCATCGAAATTGGACACTATTATCCGCTGGAAACCGAAAGTTGCTCGGCAAAAAGAATCTCTCGGAAGAATCAAGTAAATAACTTCTTCGGCTGTCAGTATTTTCAATTAAGCTTCGTTAAACTTGAAAGTAGTACTATCCAGAGGGTGCACAGACAGCAGCCAGGATTATCGATAAAAGTTTAACCAGCGGATAGGAGAAGAGGAGAAGAGAGGCGGAAGTACCGGAGAGGAAAAACAGCGAGTTCATTCTGACTGAATGCGATCCAAATTACACGATAATTACAAAAGCGTGGAACAGTGGGCTCTGGAATTCAACCGAACACGGAAAAATTGATAGTCACCTAACTGGCCCTAGAAACACGATCTTGAACGAATACACAAGCTGTAGAAACAAATCATTACAATTTCACGTCGAACCAAAAATTTTGGAAAATTAAGATTTTAATATGTGGAGTATCTAATATATTTAATTTATTTGGAACATTTTATTGTATAGTTGAAATACTCAATGGACTGTAAGTGTTCACTATAAAATGTACTCGATATCTAATGTATTTAATTTTCTTTCACATTAAAAGTATTCAATAGTTGAAATATTTCATCTATTCAATATTTAATATATTTAATGTATACAATATTTGATTTACTCAATATTTGAAATAATTTATATCTTCAATATTTAATATATAATATTCATTGTATTTAATTAAATATATATTTAATTTATTTGGAACATTTTATTGTATATTTGAAATACTCAATGGACTGTAAGTGTTCACTATAAAATGTACTCAATATTTAATGTATTTAATTTTCTTTCACATTAAAAGTATTCAATAGTTGAAATATTTCATCTATTCAATATTTAATATATTTAATGTATACAATATTTGATTTACTCAATATTTGAAATAATCTATATCTTCAATATTTAATATATTTATTGTATTCAATATTTGATGTATTCATTATTTAATGTGTTTAATCTTAATCATTTTAATATCTAATGTATTTGATATTTAATATATTCAATACGTTCAATAATTTTAAATTTTCGACATTCGATATAATCGATATGTAACAAATTTATTACCTTTTATTTTTGAAAATGAATTCGGCGGTTTTTTTGTTTAAAATTGCCGATTGAAGCTTCGATTGAGATTTTCGCGTGATAAATCTATCGAAATGAATTTTAGAAGAACGTACCACGGTTTTATGCAACGGCCATGTACACGAGCATAATTAATCGCCAGAGCGACCGATTGTTACATTGCTCGGCGAACTCTCGCGGAACTCGCTAACAAGAAACTGCCTCACGAGAAACGCTTAATATATTGTAATAAAAACCATAATTGCGCACACGGTACATAAGAACCGACAGGATAAATTGGACACGATATTTCATTCCGCGAATTTAGATGGACGAACGTTTACCAATAGTGGATTCGAGAATTTTTTGCGCAATAGCTATAAAAGCTACATCGACGTTTCTTGCTCGGAGAAATTCTATAAACTCTGCTATTGATACATATTTTAGTAACGTTGCAAACATTTAAAGCTGTTTAAACAATTTCGAAAACGTCGAAGGAGTTACCAGACTGGTTTTTCATGGAATTTTCGAACTTGCCATTGGTTTGTGCTAGAACCATGGAAGTTATGCCAATGTCTCCTGCCTAGAAAAATCATATAAACTCTCACAAATATGTTGATACATACTTCAATAAGATTAGAAACATTTCGATCTATTTAAACAATTTTTTTAGTGAGACTCGATTAAGCATTAGTCTCGATAATTTGTTTGCTTTCGGAATTTTTTACGCGATCACCATAAAAGCTACTTAAATTTTTTTAGCTTTCAAAATTGTCCATAATCTGTGAAATACACTGATACACGTTTCAATAAAATTATGATCATTTCAACCGGTTCAAACAATTTTTTAATCAAGTGAGATATCACTAGGCATCGATTTGATCAAATTCGTAACTTTCTGATTTTTTTATACGACAACTATAAAAGCAACACAAATGTTTCTTACCTTAAAAAATCCTTTTGGACATTCCCAAATACGCTGATGCATATTTTAGTAGAACTTTCAACACTTGAAGGTGTTTAAATAATTTCTTAATCGAGATACACACCGATTTGGAAACGTTATAAAGTTCCCGGGGAAGTTTCTAGTCACACTTTTACGCAAATTAGTATAAAATGTAAGCTTGCCGGAGGTAAATGTATGCAGAAGCAACTCCCCCGACAAGTTTTTCAAAGTCCAGATACAGGGGATTTCTGTAGAACAGCCCCGGTAACCAAAGTTCACGTTAGTCAGGGCGTCGAGCACAATCACCGTAGTTCGCGATTATCGCGAAGAAAGAACAAGTCCGATGGAAGTAATTAATCCTCAAGGTCCTCGCCTAGATTTCCGGTGGTGAACTTCGCCGGGGGACTTCCATTCAGCGGGCTCGAAGTTTCTACACGACCGTGGCAGCCGGCCCTTACAAATCCGCTTCCCGCGGCCGCGCATTAATTACACACACGCATCAACGGGGATCATTAGCTGCTGATGTCTTCAGCCAGCCTCGAGAAAGGCTACCGAACCGCCCTGTCGACTCTTAAGACCATTCACGATTACCTTAAACCTCGATTCCCAACAGGGGTTGATCAAAGCAAAGAAACTATTCTCGCACTTCTCATTTCTTTACCGTCGGGATACTCGATCAAAAAATTCGAAAAAAAATTTCTGCAATGTGTACCCTGATAGTCGCAACATATCAGATTTTTTTTTCAAAATTTTCTCACACGATAATACAGTAAATATGCATCAACAACCGACGAGTAACGGCTGCTTGAAATAATTAAAATGGAAGAACGTTGTCGCGGTTTTAATGTTTTATGACCAAAAAATTCGAAAAAAATTCTGCAATGTGTACCTCGATACCTAAAACCAGCCAGATTTTTTTCACAATTTTGTCACACGATAACACAGTAAATATGCATCAACAACCGACGAGTAACGGCTGCCTGAAACAATTAAAATAGAAGAACGTTGTATGGTTTCAATGTTTTATGACCAAAATAATCGACCAAAAAATTCGAAAAAATACCCGAATGTGTACCTCGATACCTAAAACCAGCCAGATTTTTCTCACAATTTTGTCACACGATAACACAGTAAATATGTATCAACAACCGATAAGTAACGGCTGCCTGAAACAATTAAATAGAAGAACGTTGTATGTTTTCAATGTTTTATGACCAAAATAATCGACCAAAAAATTCGAAAAAATACCCGAATGTGTACCTCGATACCTAAAACCAGCCAGATTTTTTTCACAATTTTGTCACACGATAACACAGTAAATATGTATCAACAACCGACGAGTAACGGCTGCTTGAAACAATTAAAATAGAAGAACGTTGTATGGTTTCAATGTTTTATGACCAAAATAATCGACCAAAAACTTGGAAAAAATTCTGCAATGTGTACCTCGATACCTAAAACCAGCCAGATTTTTTTTCACAATTTTGTGCACTCAAATTTTGGAAACAATCACTTCTGCACATTCCCAAAGCGAAGAAACCCGCCTCGTTTCCAATTTTCCGCAACAACGATGTTTTCACCCAAAAAATCTGAAAAAATTCTCGGATATGTACGTCGAAGGCCAGAGTGTGACGGAATTTTTTCAAAATTTCTGCACCCCACTGCACGAGAAACTCGCATCGAAAGTCACCGATCAGATAAGTAATGATTTGGAAAGTTCCACCGTTTCTTGGCTGATTTCCATTCATTGAGCAAAGTTTTGGTAACAGAGGATGATCAGTGAAGTAAAGAGAGTCTCTCCTACACCCTCCCCCCTCATTCTCTCTCTGTCTCTCCCGTTGGTGGAAGTTTAATCTTCCTTTTTAGTTCCTCCAGTTCTTTCGAGGTACCCTTACGTAGCTCGCCATCAGACCGCCTCTCTGTCGGAGCTATTTTAATGGCAGAAATAATGATTGAACATTACGGTAACGGTATTTAACTTCTCCCGCGTAACGGCTGCTGCTAGGAGCGAGCCGTTAGAGATGAGAAAAGTTGAAATGGGAAATGGAATTGGATGCATAACCCAGCTGGCTGGGGGATGCAAGGAAAACCTGAACCTCGTCGGTTCGCTTTCCACCGTCTTCCTACCTTTATTCTCGTCTGTCACCTCGCACCTTCTTTCGATCTTTCTGCAGTTTGATCCATCCTACCTTCATCGTCGCCCTCACCACCGACCTCGACCCTTATCGATCCACTTCGACTCCTGACTTCGATTCTTCACTTCCACTCACCTCGAAGTCACGAATTCCCGAAAATGAAACCTTCAGGAGTTTTTCGTCGCACGAAGAAAGCAGATACGAACTCGCGAATTTTTCCCCTTAAATTTAGCAGTTCTTTTATTATAACATTTTCTACGATATAAAAATCATTAATGAAAAGTTGATTATTATTGAAATTTAAGATAACGTACACAAAATATAAAGAAAAAACATTCGAAGAACAAAATGATTTAGAAATATCGATTTTCATAGCTTTTGGTTACAAATAACAGTTATTAGTGCCCAAAAAATTGGATCCTCCTTGATAACCGTTATCGATGAAGAAAAACTGCTTCGATTGCTCAAAGCAGTTATCGATAAGAGAAATTTATTTCGATCGCTCATAACAGTTATCGATGTGATCGTATTTATTTTCACTTGTTCATAATAATTATTGATGAGGAAATTCATTTTGGTTTCTTATTTATTGAGTTGAAAAAAATTTATAAAATAATTGATTGTCTACCATTTGAAAGTTGTAGTATTTAATAATAACTATTACAAATTTCCTTCATCAATAACTGTTATGAGCGATCGAAATAAATTTCTCTCATCGATAACTATTATAAATAGACTGCGGATCTTTATGAAAAATAAAAAATGTTGGCGTTGTTCGCCAGATACAGGTGCCAAATGAAAAATTTGTTCATCTTTTAATTGTCTTATTAAACTGAAACTAATACACTGATGTCCTCAAATCTGTTTAATATGACCACTGCTTTAAATTGTGCGTAGCCATTCTTATCATAAATGCATCAAATCCGCAGTCTAGTTATAAGTGATCGAAATGAATTTCTCTCAACAGAAGCAGTTTGTTGAATTGTTTGTCTAGCGAACCGCAATTTCTCTATGTCAGAAATTTTTTAATTTTTACCGTGGTTAGAAAATTAGACTCACTTTGTGAATTTTTCACCGTGGACATGAAAGAGATACGAGCACGAGATTTTTCCGATTAAATTCGTTGTTCCCTCATCTATCAAAGAATAATTGTTCAAATAAAAAATTCCAGAAAGTAGACGATTCGCAACCCTTTACTTCATGCCCTATATCACAATTCCCCGAATAGATCCATTTGAAATGAAGCGATAAAAATTTAATTAAACAGTCTAAAGTAATTTGAACAACGCGCCGACAATTACCAAGCACGAGCTCTCTGAATCCATCCCCTAATCCCGATTCCCCGAGCTGTGATGTCCCCGCGTAATCGTCCCAGAGGCGTCAAAGCCTCTTTTTCTCGGTTTTATTAAAACCCGATCAACAAACGTACATTTGCATTGGTTAGTGGGCGGTTATTTGCGCGAAAATCGCGTGTAATTGCGGAACGGGATGCGCGCTGACCGGGAGCCCGACTTTTCGGCGGAGCGTCGCTTTCAATTAAGCGACTCTCGGGGAGCAATTCTCATTTCGGCTAATTACTGCGACTACCGTGTATAAATTCGCGAAATTTTCGCCCGCCCGCTCCGAGAAAGCAAACACCGTCCGAGTCCTTTCGATCGGCCTGATGAAGCCCCCCTCCCGCGCTTCTTCATTACCCTTTCGGTTTCCTTTTTCATACTCCCCCCCCCCCCGCCCTCTCCTTTCCCCCTCCCGTATTTGTCTTTTATCATTAGCTCGTTTCTTCATCCCCGTTTCAGAGTCTATAGAAAGTGAGGTAATTTGGAAAAGTTGCACGCCGCTCCGTAATCAGTTTTCTATCCGCGTTTTCCCTTGATTTACTTCTTAAATCCTTTGCCGGGACGACGCCATCTTGCCTCGGCGAACGTGTCAATTGGTCGCTAACGAGCCACGTACGTACCGTAATGCCTCGATACATGCGGAATAGATGTGCACGATATTTGTCAAATATTTATCCCCGCGCAGGATTTCCTCGTTACTTTATCGAATTTTTTTTTTGTTTGAAAGTGTAAGTGTTCTCAAGGATGTGTACAAAAGGATTTGTTTGAATTCGTACAATGAATTTAGTAATAGGCATTTGAATAATACAGGGAACCCATATCGGTAAGACAATAAATTTATTAACAAAACTTTTTTGTTTTTAATTAATTCCGTATGAAAGTTTTACCAGTTATTTGTGACATTTTTATGATTCAAAAGAGCCGCAACACGACACAGTTCGGAGCGCATTTGCTCGTTCGATTCATACATAGATTAAATAGAACCTCGACTATCCGAACTGATATCTGAATTCTGCATTAAACAGTTCAATCCAAAAGCGATCCGTGTACAACACGATTTATTCTACAAATCAGTAAAGATTTAAACGCAGCACCAGAACTAGTTCAAGTCCCTCGGTAAAACTATTTTCCATAGTTTGAATATTAAAATCTATAAAAAGCGCTAAAATCATTTTGTTATACTTTGATCGATTCTCCATTTAATTTTACACAGTTCAATGAATTTTCCAGATTTTAAGAACACGAGAGAAATACCATTTTTGGCGAACGATTTAACGTAAACGTTTAGCCAGCAATTTTTATAGTTTTGTTTATTATGTGGTAAAGCACGTGGTTAAAAGGAGGACAATTCGGATAGAGGAACCTAATACGCGCTCTCCAGTTCCAATTAAGCAAGCAATACGCTGCCAGGCAATTTCAATCGTCGTTTCAACCAATTACTACCATCGACTGTAAATCCCCTATATTTTCTGCCGTTGAAGTAGGAAAAACAAGAAATAAATTCAATAGAATTGTCTGCACCAGAGGCACCGCCGCCCGTAATGAAATTCGCTTAAAATTATCGAGAGTTACAGCCTCGATTCATTTGTAGTACCATTGCGAAAAAATCGCAAAAAGCAATCTGAAATATTAGTTCGTGCAACATGTTCTTTTTTCAGGGATGGACTTAATCCCTGGTAACAAGCTGAATTATAATTTTTTTCACAACAAAAAGTCTGCGAAGCTTTCTGAAAGATAGATAAAATTTTAACCATCCGACTCCTCAATTTTAGGTACAATGTTTTCGTATGAAAAATAATTCTTTCGATAGCTAATACTATTTAAGGCTCTCGGACTGTCCCCAAATATCAGACTTTAACAAATAATTTTTTTCAGGATCTAACTCTAGAGAATTCTTGACAAAAGAAAATTGTTACTTGTCTAAATAAAGCTTGATGAACATCTCTGTAATTTGTTTATAACGATTACTCTCCTCGTAGCGTCTCAAAGAATTCTCATGGTACAGTGAAGTCGCGTTATTTTGCAAACGGCTGTGTTCCGCACGGAAAAATATCGTGTAGGGACACTATTTTTTACAACTGAGTCTACCGCGCCGAAAGTACAGGGTGTCACAAAATTATATGTCGTGGACACCATAGCGCGATTCTACACCCCCCGATTTGGTCGAAAATGACGTAAGAAACCCCCCGCAAAATTGACCTTGAACGTGAAGAACAAGGTAGAGAAACCAACAATTTGTTTAAGGATTAAGATTTTTTTAAATTTTATACAAAAATTTTCTTTTAAGATTTAAGATTGCAGATTTTAAAAGAAAATTTTGGTATGAAATTGTAAAAAATCTTAATCCTTAAAAAAATGTTGTTTTTTCAACCTTGTTTTTCACGTTCACGGTCAATTTTGCGGGGGGTTTCTTACGTCATTCTCGACTAAATCGGGGGGTGTACAATCGCGCTATGGTGTCCACGACATATAATTTTGTGACACCCTGTAAACACGGATCCGAAACGTTCATCGTCGATTAAACCACTAAATACAGTTGAAATTATATCGTGTTTAGCGTCATTTTAATCAGAAAAATGCCGCAATTAAGTTGGCGAAAGTCCCATAAAAAAATAATGAAAAATAAAGAAGTTTTGTAATTGGATTAGTAGCGGTTCACACCGATATGAGACCGAGGCAGCTTCGTGGCCCCTGCGGCGTTGCCCCTCAATGGAGGGGGTGGCACTTGACAAATTCCGGGTAGACGGTCGCTGGGAAATAACGCGACTTTACTGCAAGTTTTTAAGCTAATTCTGCACAGTATACGCGCACAAAATGGACAGTATAGCGATGCTCGTGAGAAAGTTCACGGTGTACGGTGTTATTCGCAATTTCTGTGACTAGATAATCGCGATCCATCGCGAGAATTGATCGATGATCGCGCTTGGCAGTCTCGTTCTAATGGATATTAACGCCGAAGACTGCGCGGCGTTCATCAAAGGAGCCATCACGAGCAATTTTCTTAGGGGATGTTTACGGGTTAAGGTCGGGACGGGATCACAATGAATATTAATGCGTCAGAAGTTTCACTAAAACAGAAATATCGACGTCAGGAGACCGGCTGATTCGAGCCGGGCGAACGTCGACGGTAACTTCAGGAATATCAATCGTGCGACCCGGAAAGGTGAATATGGAAAATGCTTCTCTCGTCGCTATGCCGGCTGGCTGAAAGTGTCGATATCGATCTCTCAATCCTCTCGGAAAATTCCAAATAACTCCGCTCGAGCACGAAATTTTTATTCGGTTAATTGAAATGGCCGTACAGTAACTAATTAAACGAAAGGTAAAGCGGTGCAACGAAAACACATGACCATGCGAAAAATTGACCCATGTTTTCCGAAATCGTTTAAACATTCATCCTGTGTTATATTTTCCTTTAATATTTGTTATTTATTTTTCAGCTGTGGAGAGTCGCTGTTCGAATGTGGAGCTGTTTTCGGATGACTTTTATAAACATTTTTGTAGTGGATTTACCGGTATTTTTGAAACACTTCAGTCGACAATTCGATTTTTGGCCGCATAATCAAATTTTCCTGAGGTCCCTTTGTGTATAAAATTATTTTAAATTCTATCCTTATGCTTGTTTTTGTTTGCATATTTGTCATAGTATAATATTCCTTCGTTTCTAATTTTCTGGACAAATGGGAATATTGATATTATCTGTACCAGAGTTGGGTAAAAATTCTATTTAAATAAACATTTTGAATAAGTGGGTTTAAAACCCACTTTATTTAAATGAAAATTTTGAATAAAGTGGGTTTTAGACCCACTTATTCGAAATGTTTATTTCAGTAAAATTTTTGCCTAACTCTGATCTGTACTTCTACATGGTGAGACAATACTAACTCAGTGATAGAAGCACTTTGTTTTCCATTACTTTGATATGAAACTTTTACCAGAATATATTCGTCACGTTTTTCTTATTGAAACGATACCAAACACGACACACTTGGATCGTATTTACTCGTTTAATCCGCAATACAGTAGAGACTCGATTATCCGAACCGAATAATACAAACTGTTCCAATTTCGTGGAAAATGTTCTGGGTTCATGTTCAAGCTTGAAATGATATTGAACTATTTAATGCATAATTTAATCAGTTCGGATAATTGAGGTTCTTGTTAATCTATCAACTGAGCGGGCAAAAGCGCTCGGAACAGTGTCATGCGGGGACTCATTGTAATCAGAAAAATGTCACAAGTATACTGGCAAGCATTTCGCGAATAAACAATGAAAAATAAAAAAGTTTTGTTAATGGATTACCACCGGGATGGACCTCGCGGCTACGTGGGATGAAGTTTTAAGAAATATGCACATCTCCTCCACACATATCAAGACAATACTGTAACCATAATTTCCCAACCGCAGCGTCATCCCTTCTCCAACACAGCTCCGCAAATCAAACAAGCTGGGGACATGGAGATTCAATATAAATCCTAAGAGACGGCGCTCCTATCGCAAGAAACGTTCATAGATCCGCAAAACGTTCCTGCAAGAATGCAAACAACATGGTGGAGCGTAGGGCGAAACGCAGAAAGAGAGAGAGAGTGAGAGAGAGAGGGGGTTGGGGATGGGGGTAGCAGCTGCTCGGCGTAAGATAAATCGCCGTGGCCCGGACTAAATGAGTACACGTGGGAAAGCAATTCCGTGTCTCGAGCTGTCTCTGAAGGACGCCGGTTGTTCCTCGGCCGTGTCCGTTGTTTTCTGGCTGTCGGCGTCGCGATTAATCCGCAGTCATTGAATCCACGTTTCGCACCCGACGGTGGTACGGCGGAAAGGGGTGGCATTAAGACGTACCCGACGACACGTAAAAACCGAGGACACCCAGCCCCGCACACGGCTACACGTAAACGCAATTAACTCGAAACTGGAGGAAACCAGGTCAAACGTAACGCGGAACCCGGCAGAGTCTTGAAACGAAGTCGCCCCGCCACGACTAAGGACGGATCGTTAGACGCCCGGGAATTGTTTACACAGCTACCTAATGTTGATGTTACCCACGCCGCTGACCCGGACGCTTGCTACTTTCGACTAACACCGTTTACAGTCGGCCAACTACCGGCGGAGATACGCTGATGGCTCGTTTCAATGTCTCTCGCCGCGTTTGCTATTCAGCATCACTGAGGACTAGGGTGGTTCTTAGCTGTACGAGTCAAACATCTTGTCTTCCTCAACATTTCGAGACACTTCTATCGATCCACTTCGAAATGTCCTTTCTTCATCGTCGTTTTCGGGAAAATTTTTATCGCGCTTTGGCTGTCCTCGCAAATTTTTAGACCGGTCAAAAATTAGCGTCGAGCTTCTCACGAGCAATTAAGGGGGTAGTATAGGCTAGATTTGTAACTAGAAAGGGACTAGAATCTTACTAGAAAAAGGGGTTGAAACATGGGTTTGCGCGCTGTCGGTTTTCGTCCTTATTTCAGAAAATTTTGGGCTGAGTGAGGGCTTATTCTAAAGAGGAAGGTTAGACGCACTGCGCCCTGGTCACGAGGTTAACGAGATTATGTTTATAACTAATAATATGAGGGCCCAAAGTAGAGAAAAAATCTAGGAAAAAAACCAGCACATTTCAATGCATTTTTCTGTCTCCAAAAGACTTTTTGACTGCTATGATGACCAGGGCGCAGTGCGTCTAACCTTCCTCTTTAGAACAAGCCCTCACTCAGCCCAAAATTTTCTGAAATAAGGACGAAAACCGACAGCGCGCAAACCCATGTTTCAACCCCTTTTTCTAGTATGATTCTAGTCCCTTTCTAGTTACAAATCGAGCCTATACTACCCCCTTAAGTACATCCTCAGAAGAAAATGATTGATTACAAGATAATCCAGACCAACCGATGTAAAAATGTTTCACAATCAAACCATTTTTACAATATTGTGAATATTAAAATTAGCCCAGGATAAATCAGCTCCCAACGCAAGAACACTTTCTGGTCAAGAGATGAATTTAAATAAAAATTTCCGAATCGGGCAACCAGCTGCCACGCAAAGTGCGTCGAGTGACGCGTTGTGTTTTTGAATTTAGTTGAAACTGAATGATTCCGCGAGTTAGAGCAACGCGACCGCGCGTGAGACACCTGAAAAAGACGTGTCTCGCGCTGGAAAAGCGTGTCAGCGTTTCCAACGGTGAATATTTGGTAATTTCAGGGATGGCCCGGTTGCCGGGGATGGTAAAAGGGAGACAGTGGTCCAGCGAGCGGGAATGATGTAATTACGTAGTTAGCGGGACCTCACGTAACGGCTTGACATCTGTCTTCTGGCTCTCGAGAGTCGTTCCGACCGGCATCTGCCGGTGTCGCCCACTCCCCGTGTTTCAAGAAGCATTTTTCATCCGACCGGATACTGGGGCTCCTCGTTAGCTCCTAGAAAGATTAGACAAGGCTTGCAGAGCGAAACGAACGACCAGGATATCGCCCGGCTCGCTAATTACCCGATCGTCCCGCAGCCTGCGACAAAAACGCACCGGGAACAGCACCTTACATTTTTCTCCGAAACGGCAGTCTTGGAAATGTTTTTAATTCTCAGTGTTAAACAATCAATTTTTCTGTGGAACGAAAAATCTCGATGGTAAGCCAGATCTTCCGGGTTGAGGTACAAAAAAATTCCGACTCGATACGATGCATAGTTCTCGAGACAAAAATTCGTAAGTGCAGTCGTGTTCTGGGGTATACTGTTCGGTTTTGACGAAATTCGAAGGAAAATACCTTCCCATGTTATTTATAATTTTCAATATTAAACAGTGATTTTTTTCAATTAAAAAAAACGACTCGTATAATAGCCCTAATCGTGTTGATTACAATAAAAAAGAACCAACTTAATTGGGCAAACATTTCCGGGAATAAAAATGCACTGTGTAACGATAATTAAAAATTGCGAGGTTGTTAATGTTCATAAATTTTTCAACAATTTTTACGGTTATCAAGTTTGCCAGTTGTAGCTACAGGGTTTCGTTTACGGCTCGTTACGAGGCGTCTTAAACACCCTTAAATCTTCTTAATTGTCTGAGTAATTGCATGTTTTCAGAATTTCTTTCTCGTGGAATAGATCGCAGCGAGACTGCATAACGCCGCATTAGCCTAAGTGTACAGCAGTTAGGCTAGCAAGGTGCACAGAATTTCGTGGTCGTTTGATTTTTACCGCGGTCGTTCGCGTAGCGATTACGCGATCGAACAATTAAGTATAATTACTTGTCAGTGATTCATGCATACATGCATGAAGTGGCTAAGAGCTGGCCGTATAATCATTAGCATAATGATTAGCATAATTAATGCCGCCGGGGGGAGTTAGTTTACCGCGTTATCGTCAATAATTAATGCTGACTTATCTCTGGCAGGGTGATAATATAGCGCGTATTAGGCGCAGCCTAAGGAGCATTAGCAACTCGGTTGGCTTATACGTTCTACATAGAGGATGGTGCATCGAAAGACATGCATCGTATTAGCGAAATTTACAAAACATTCTACTTTGATGCAAAGATATTCCAAAAATTACGTACCGCAGCTCTTAGGGGGTCATTCGAGGTCGCGTGAACTCTACATTCCTCCATCACTGTTATCAATATTTGTATTAACTGTTTAATGCATTTATAAAAGTCCCTGTGCACTCACAAAAAACTTCAGGAACGTTCAAAACGAAAACAATGATGTTCCAATTAAGAAGTGTCTTAGTTTAGAGAGTTGAACTTTTTTATGCACTTCTTGTGCAATTTTGAAAAATGCTTCGAACTGGAATTATATTACATAATGCCATCATCGATTTTTTAAAGCACATAACGTAGTTGCGAACAGGTTGCACGTATGCAGTTCTTTATGCACTCACAAACATTATCATAATATTTGAAATGAATGCAAAATTCTATTATTGAGACCAGTGAAGAAAATGAAATTACATTATGAACGGTATCATAAATTTGTTGGAGGGTACAGTGCATTTATGAATGCACTTCTTCATGCATTGATAAAATTTATGAGAAATGTAAGAATGTAAAAATAGAGTAAATCTACATTTCTCCGTGGATTTACTAATATCTTATAATAGTATTTAAAATGAGAGTCCAATTTTATTTCAGAATCCAGTGAAGGTACGTAACCTCTTTCATTATTTATGAATTCTTGCACAAAAATATTCATATGCACCTTATATGCAGTTCTATGCACTCGCCAACTTCCTTGGGATTTAAAATAGTGCTCTTTGGTACGAGGATAGTAATGTAACTGGAAGCTTGGAGCTTTTTTGGTAGTAAGATCTATTGCTGGAAGATCTATTTGCTTGCAAGATGGATCAGCTGTCGAACAAGATCGGACAATGACTAAAGAGTGAATGCCGACGAGAAGCTTTCCTCTGGCTCGTTTTGCTAATTAATTTTCATGCTGTTTCGACTCGCAGCACTGACATCTCGTGACCGATAGCTTCCATTGAACTATGATACGAGTCATGCTTTCGACGTTAATTGTTACGCTGCACTGAATGATTATCCGACGGTCTGTTGACGGCTAATTTGGTTAGATTGCACTAGACGTTACGCCAAACATGTTACACTATGACCGCTGGAGCTATGCGTTCGGACACGCTGTGGTTGACCTAACGTTGTCCTCCTCGAGCAAGGTCATTTATCGTGCCCTCCATTTTATATTTATGCACTATCTGCCTGTCGTTCCCATTCCGCCAATGACAAATTGTGTCAGTTCGGAAATTACAGTGTGAAGTCTGGAAATGTTTCGGGGTAACTTCGCGAATCTTTTGCCGTGAAACTGAAAAACCTTTTGGCACGGGCCTTCCCGGGACAATTCTGATTGTGTTTTAGCTGCCTTTTCAAATTTTTAGACTGAGGAGAAAAGGGAATTGAGATTGCTAGAATTATTTATTGCAAGATAATATCCAAGGCCAATTTTGACATTTTTAGCCGTGGAACCAAAAAATCATTTGCTATATGGGCCTTTCATGAAAACTTCAATCCATGTTTCGACAATATTTCCAAGTTTTTTAGAATGAGAAATCTTGTTAATTCCAAAGTTGTTTAATATCTAGAAAATCATTTTTGACTACAGTCCAACAAGAGTTGAACAAAAGTTGTACGATTCCTATAAAATTGATGAAAGTATGCATGGATTCGAGAAAGAATTACAGACGCAATGGTGCACTTGATGATTGCAATTTCTCGCTCGGAAGTACTCACGCGAAAGCCAGGAGAAAAAAGACGGGAGTAATCGCGAAGTAAGTCGCCCGTTGTTATTTCGGTATAATACAAAAGTTTTTCAAGCTTGAATATCATTCGCGCATTAAGATGCAGCTGGATGTAATTTCCGAGATGGCGAGGATGCGTCTCTCGCCCTAAGAAGTTGCAAATGTTGCGAATTCTCCCGCGGATTCCAAGGTTCCCGGCGGCGATGAAAGTGTTTCGGGATTTGAATACTTCATCACGGTATTATCATATTCAAATATTAACAACGGAACCGCCGCACTCTTGTATTAAGAAAATCAATTGCGACTGATTAATGCCGCCCACTGGACCGTGCACATTTTTCCACCTTGAATTTCGGAAAATTCGAAACATTTGAATATCATCTTCCTAAATCATGCGACTCGGAATTCCTTTGTATTTCTTTATTCTTCGTTCGTTTTAACAGTCTAAATCAGGGTGAGTTTAAGTCACCACTTTGTCTAATTCGAGTTTGTTTAAAAAATATAGAACGTCGAATCTCAATAATTTTTCATATGAAAAGATGTACGCGTTTGCTTTAGAGCTTCAACTTGTAGTGCAACCATCAAGAACGCATTTTTATTACAAATTGGTCCTTGCATAACGTAGAAAACACAAAATTAGGGTGAGTTTAAGTCATCACTTTGTTCAATTCGAGTTTGTTTAAAAAATATAGAGCTTTGGTCAATAATTTTGTGATATACAAAATATGTACACGTTTAGTTTGAAGCTCATCTTGTACAGTGAGTGCAACCATGAAGAACGCATTTTTATTAAAAATTAATTATTGCTTCATGTAGGACACACAAAATTAGGATGAGTTTAAGTCATCACTTTGTCTAATTCGAGTTTGTTTAATAAACATAGAGCTTTGATCAACAATTTTTGATATGAAAATATGTACACGTTTACTATAGAGCTTTATCTTGTACAGTGAGTGCAACCACGAAGAACGCATTTTTATTAAAAATTAATTATTGCTTCATGTAGGACACACAAAATTAGGATGAGTTTAAGTCATCACTTTGTCTAATTCGAGTTTGTTTAATAAACATAGAGCTTTGATCAACAATTTTCGATATGAAAATACGTACACGTTTACTTTAGAGCTTTATCTTGTACAGTGAGTGCAACCATGAAGAACGCATTTTTATTAAAAATTATCATAATTATTGCTTCATGTAGGACACACAAAATTAGGATAAGCTTAAGTCATCACTTTGTCTAATTCGAGTTTGTTTAAAAAATACAGAGCTTTGATCAATAATTTTTGATATGAAAATATGTACATGTTTACTTTAGAGCTTTATCTTCTACAGTGAGTGCAACCACGAAGAACGCATTTTTATTAAAAATTAATTCATGTAGGGCACACAGAATGAGGTTGAGTTTAAGTCTTCCCGAAAACTTCTCCGATTTCGACTTTGTTTACAAAGTAGAACCTTCCAAACTTTTATCTGGAGAACTGTCAGTCAGAACGAAATGATTCCTGTTCCATCTCAAACAAATGAATAATAAATATTGCAAGAAATTCTCTCCATCAGCAGTGGTGCGCCGTTGATTATATCTCTCCGTGCCAAATAAAGTTCGTTATCGCCGTTGTTCCTCCTCGAACAGGGCTACCAATGAAAATGTAAAGGTCTGTCTTCCGTTCTCGCGACTCGGCCTCACCTATAATCATGTTAGCGTCGGAGTTCAGCGACAGGGTTTATTCTCGGGTACCGGTTTCGAGTACGTGGTGGTCGAGGACGCCTAGGGTATCTACTTCGCGAAGCTTCTGCCGGTGTTTTATAAGCCTGATGAATGTGGATTAGACTTCCCCACCCTCCGGTCGGCCATTTTGTCCCTGCTTTTCTTCCAGTTCCTCCTCGTCTTCGTCCTCTTTCTCACCAGTCCTTCTTCTCGTCGTATCTCGTTACCCTTCTCCGTCTTCGTTCCAGGCTTTTCGTACGACTCGGCCATTTTCTTCCTTTTCTTCATCCTTTCTCCCTCTCTCACTCTCTCGTAGCCAACCCTCGCTCACTCGCCACTCCGTTCATTCGACGCGAAACTCCTTCGAAATTATGCAGATCCAACATCCTCGGTACCGTTTTCTTGTGCCGCTCGGGCGAAAAGCTAATTTTTGCGCTAACCATCCGACTCCGAAGATAAATGTTAGCCGACGGCACTCCATTTCGAGGAGCAGCAACCTGATCGACGCTCCTCCAACCGTATTTGAATACCCTGCTTCGAATACCTTCGATCCGGAACGGTTCGTTTGTGTTACGACCCTATAAACGTCCGCTAGCTGATAAATTTCTGCTCGATTCTTAATGATTTGATGGCTACCGTAAAAAGTATCCTGCTCCAACATCGAACAGAGTGAATAGAAATAAAAGTGCCCGGGTGAAGATGATGCTGCAATTAATCATAACTCGGCGCCTTTGATATTGTCGGACAAATAACAATTCTTAGGTCTACCTTCCAACTTCTTTTCTCATAACGGCACCATTTTACTGTCAATTATAAATTGATACAATGCTGACGTTGTAGTTGAATGTGTCAGTGTAGCCATAGACCCAACAAAAACATTCTGTAAACAGAAGCCAAGTTCTTATGGCCGTAAAAAGTTCTGAGATCAAACGAAATACGGCCAAGTTCGTTAGCTTAGAAAGATAAAAATAAAAATTAGTTAAAAAGAACGCTATTTAATTTTCAAAGAGTCACATGGAGGGCTAAATTATTCAAACGTGGCCGTTACTTTTTAAACCAATGGCCCTAAAACGTGTTAGGTAGCGGCCACGTTTGAATAATTCCAGCCCTCCATGTTTTAATCTAGAAGGGCTAATCGTTTAGAATTTTTTGAAAGGCTGCTCTTTACTTTACCGGACTCAAAATTTGTGCCGTTCCACTATGAATTATGATGTATTTGGTATGCGATCCAGTAGATTTGCATATCTCCTGAACCATTGATCCTACAGGATCGAAACTTCGATCTGCATAAATCTACTGGATTGCATACCAAATACACACATCATAATTCATAGGAGAAAGGCACAAATTTTGTGACCGGTAAAGTACAGTTTTCACTCAAAAATTAATTTTAAATAAATTAATGAAATATAAACCCCAAGATTTCACCCGAAGCTAACTATTCCATAACAAAGTGCTCATTTGAAAAGTAGAGCCGGCCGAAGATTTATCCGACAGACAGCGGAACGAAATGTTTCGACGTTCGTTAATCGACGGTTTGGGTGAGCGTGTTTCCTCTTAATCGTGATCAATTGTTCCGATAATGGAGGCTCTGGCGACCCGCGGGGACCGGTCGCCGCGGACCTTAACAAACAAACGCAATCGGTTTTTTCCCCGACGCAATAGCGAACAAAATGATACTTTCCCAGTTCCCGTGGCTCGCTTGTCGGGAGCTCGCCATAAAGGAAACAAGGGTGTTATTCATTTTATCGATACACTTTTTTTCCGACCGTTATTCATACGTTACAAAACAATTCATAAACTTCGTGTGCCACGCTTCCAATTTTCCGAGCGGATCGTCGGGAAAAGTCACGGTTGAAGCGACACCAATGCACCGGGTTTTCTCCCATCCCCCCCTCTCTCTCTCTCTCTTTTCCTCTCCACCGAAAAATGCTTTCAATGGGCACACTCGATAAAAGTAATCTGCTGGGACGAGATCGATGTATTAAGTTCAAAGCTGGAACCGTTGGCGACCCAACGGTCGGATAAATGGATTGAAATGGTCGCCGAATTGTCTTCTCTAATGCGTTGCGTCACTCGAGCCCGAGTAATCCTAGAATTTTCGGAAAACATACGACACGACAACGGAATCGATCAGAGCACGCTCACCAGTGTAACTGGGTCAACAGATCGGCTCCGCTGTTCTGTTTTCCATCGTGTTCCGGCCGGACCATGCGAGTCCTCGCACAAAATACTATTTTTTGTTGTTGTTCTCTTGCACGTTTACCTCGGGAGTTTTCCAGTGGCGGATTGTTAGGCCGTTTATAAGTACTGAGCTTACAATTAGTGGGAAGTGTATACTTTATTATAAATGGGGGAATTAATTATATCATTTCGATCTCACCGAGCATCAGCGGATTCTATGTACACTTCGAAGTGTATGTACTCAAAGATTTAGTGAGACGTGTTGAGAAATTGAAGAAATTACTGCATTTTGCAATGCAGAATGCTGATGGATATAGCAGCTTCTAATTTTGGAGTCATTTCAAAATTAAATAAAGGAGGTGTAAGAACTGTGATTGTAATAAGCATGATTTCAGAAAATACTACATACATTGAAGTATATTTGTACTCAAAGTTTCATTGAGATATGTTCGAAAGTAACAAAATTATTGAATTTTGAAGTGCAGCGTAATCATGGACGTGTAGCAGCTTCTATTTTGGGGTAGTTTCAAAATTAAATAAAGGAAATTAAAGAATTGTGATTATAACAACCATGATCTCAGCAAATACTGCATACATTGAAGTAAATGTACTCAAAGTTTCATTGAGATACTTTCAAAATTGGAGAAATTATTGCATTTTGAACTGCATCATGGTGATGGACGTACTTCTATTTTGCTTCTATTTTGGAGTCATCTCAAAATTAAATAAAGGAAATTAAAGAATTGTGATTATAACAACCATGATCTCAGAAAATACTGCATACATTGAAGTAAATGTACTCAAAGTTTCATTGAGATATTTTCAAAATTGGAGAAATTATTGCATTTTGAACTGCATCATGATCATGGACGCAGCAGCTTCTAGTTTGGAGTAGTTTCAGAATGAAATAAAGGAAATGAAAGAATTGTGATTATAACAACCATGATCTCAGCAAATGCTGCATACATTGAAGTAAATGTACTCAAAGTTTCATTGAGATATTTTCAAAATTGGAGAAATTATTGCATTTTGAACTGCATCATGGTGATGGACGTACTTCTATTTTGCTTCTATTTTGGAGTCATCTCAAAATTAAATAAAGGAAATTAAAGAATTGTGATTATAACAACCATGATCTCAGAAAATACTGCATACATTGAAGTAAATGTACTCAAAGTTTCATTGAGATATTTTCAAAATTGGAGAAATTATTGCATTTTGAACTGCATTCTGGTGATGGACGTAGCAGCTTCTATTTTGGAGTCATTTAAAAATTAAATGAAGGAGGTGAAATAATTCCGATCATCATAACCATAGTGTCTGTGTACTCTACTATAAACCTTGAAGTATGTCTAGAAATTTTGTCAGCTTAAAAATTCTAGAAAATATGGCGAATTTTTGTGGTCTCTTTCGAATTAAATAGAATACAATGATCATACGTGGAGTCATTATAATTTTAACGTATTCCACATACGAGCCCTCAACTTCCAAAGTGGTATAACTCGATTTTTGTAACAAAACAAAATGTCTTAATGGTAGCCGTATGTAGATATAAAAATAATTTGTTTGTGAACTAATAAATAAATGGACTTACACCACTTTCAGAAACATCTGTTCATATATTAAACTACGTGCTCGGAGAATTTCCCGGCAACATCTCTGAAACTCGTGGAAACACATCATTCGAAAGGTTCCCTCGATCAGCATCCTGCCTCTTGAGCGAGTTCCTAACAAAATAAAGTCGAACAGGGACAAGAAAGGTTAAGTGCATCGCAAGTGCAGGTGCATAGACGTCAGGGTTGATCGATAGGTCGACCGGGGGATGAAGAACCGTGTCGGATCCCGTGGAAATGAAGGGGCCGGAGCGCCGGACGTTAAGGGAAGAATGAAAACAGGAAAGAGAGAGAAAAAGAAAGTTTCATCGAGGACGGGTCTTGCGTTTCTCGGTGGTGGTAACTGCGAGAAAGAAACGTCACGTACGTGGCACCTGACTACCGCCAGGACATATCAAGAGCGCTATCGTTGTCCCTCCTCCAGGAGTCGTTTCCACCCCATCGAGATCACGACGAAAGTACCGTCGCTAGTCGGCTAATTCCACCCGCGCCCGTCCCCTTTCTGTCCGTCTGCAAAGTATCTTGCTACGTGACGCTGCGCCCTGGAAAGCCCGTACAAACCGAGAGGAGAAACGACCGAAGACGCCGCGCTAAGATCTGCAGGGAGGACTCCGACGACCCGACGCGACCCGTTGGAACCGGCCCAAAGCGGAACGACCAGCTTCCACCATTTTCTGATACCCGACGCTCACCAACACCGGTCGCTTTTGGGTCTTCGCCGCTTGGGTATTGCGTTCGCTGTAAACCCGAAGACTAGCTGTAGACCACCGGAAATTACGAGCGGTTTGTATTACCGTTTTACTGATTTTTCATTTGTTTGCAAATTTACACTGAAATGTGCACTTATGAACAAGTTAGGAATGTTTATCTTGGAAATTCTTTATAGGACTGGGGTGAACACTTGTACAAGCAATGATTTTTTGTATTAAATAGATCTGAATTGCTGCGAAAATAATCATTTTACATCACAGTGCGTAGTAATATTAGGGGAGGTTTTTTAACGCTTTACCTACCCGGAAGCCTATTAATAGAATTTTCAATAGTTGTGCTGTACCAAAAGAAAGCATGGAAATTTTCTTTCACATTGCAATCTTAAATGAAACTATTAGATGAAGTTATTACATGTAACTTGTTAGTTCGGAATAAAAATTGCTGTTGCTATTGAAGGTTCCACTAAAAAGTGTTTAGCCATATACCACAGATTTGTCATAATCAGCAAGGAGGTCTGGTCCACCGCAGGGCCATGAAAACCTAATATGACAACGTTTTCTAAACTGCAATTGAATTTTTATAAATTCTCAAGTTCTATTAAGGACCTGCGGGAAAGAGTGAAGAAGATTTTTCTATGACTGCTGGGCTATTTCCGCAAGAGAAAAATGATGGACCAACCATTCCAGAGCGGATAACAGGTTTCAGATCGATTCGAGGGTGGATAATAGGTTCCAGATCGATCCCAGGGTCGATTGAAACCGAGAGTTCCGTCGTTTATGGTGAACGGCCATCCTAAATGCGAGATACCGGCCATATAAAACCGGCTCGATAGTTCACGCGATCGGTGGTGCGGGGTTCGGGGGAACTTGGACCATTTCCGACTTGACGTACGAGTATTACCCCGCGGCATAATTGCCCCGTAACTCAGCCGACATCCCTCAGCGACTGTTCTAATAACGATGATACCCGCTGGCCCGCGGAACCAGGCGGTTTTTAACTGCCGAAAATTTCGTTAAGAAGTGCTGCCACGTGTCCTCCTACCACCGCCACCACCACCCCGGCAAGTTACTTCGACTCGGCTGAAAAAGTCGCCGGGGCGAACTTCTCGAAGAGTAACTGCTTAATGGAAAGCGGGATAGCTGAAGTTCCGAGCTTTTTTTGCGGAAATTATTGCGGAGGCAAGTTCGGGGTTCGGTTCTTTAGCCGCGGGACAGCGAGGATGATCGTTACCGAGCTGCAGTAAGGTCTTTTCTGGAGTAACGATTTGTTGAACGCTTACTTCGGAATCGATATGGTTTCTTTTTTCGAACGGCAGCGCTTTGTTCAGGTGGCTGTACGGGTTCTTCAGGGAAATTGATTGTCGTGCGGTAGGGCAAATTGATGACGTCAGTGGATCTTCATGCAATATGACATTCGTTTGCAGCTACTGGCAGAATTAGAAACGATACACGTTCATTCTTTCTTCATTAATTAGTTTATATTCAAATTATCCATTTTATACATTGAGGTTTTAATTTTCCAGATTGTACGTCATACAATTTTTCAACCAACATCCATCGGGGAAAGAAAATTCGTCGTGACAAAAATGAAACAAGGATACTAGTAGTTTCTACTAATGTCTACTTTAAAGATTCTTATAGTCCATACAAATATCTATAGAAGTTAATGAAAATGCTTCAGTCACACTTAATAACTCGTCCAGATTGACTCACTGTCAAACAAAGCGGAGCATTTACTATCAACATGACTTTATTTCTCTTTCGACAGAGGCGATTCGAGTTTTGTGGAGTTTCAGCATACAGATGGGAGTTAGGGTTGCAGTGGCGAGGCAGTTTCGGCGTTGCCGGCAAGGACGTGCACGTAAGGACGTTTTCACGGTTGATACTGAACCGGAAGAGCGTACCGGCGGCCCATTGTAGGAAGCCCATCGACATCGGCCTGATATTCAACAGCGGAGCAGTGGCATACGAACCTATCGGAGCAATTAAACTACCGGCAGACAGGGGTAGTTGTGATGTCACAGCATAACGCCGGCCATTAAGATAACATGCCCCGGGGTGATTAGCCAGCCTAATTACTACGAGACGTCGTCGTGGATCTCCTATACTCGCCTTTGCTATCGGACGCGACTCCCACCCCTGTGACGAGCCTTCGACAACCCCTGGGCACACCTGTCGCTTTAAACATACCCCCTCCTCGCGTTTCGGGCTGGTCTAATGTCAGCTGATCGTAATTCAACTCATCGTTCAATTAATTTTTACCGATCTGTAGCTTCCAATTTTGTTGACGAGTGAGCACAATTTTTTTAATTGTTCGGATAAAGTGACGGCTGCAGAAGAAATGAAAAAGAAATTGATCAGTGAACATTCAAGACCGCAAACACTTCTCTAATTCTGCGAGATCTATGCATATCAAACAATAATTCATTGTTAAACATCAGATATATCAGATAATTGACATCTCTGATATAAAGTTTTCATTTATAATTTGTCATATGATAAAATTACTTTTTCTAATTAAGAAAATGCGTTTGCCCAGAACGAACCCTACAGATTGTAATAAAAAAAGAATCGTCTGAATCTAGCAAATGGTTCTCGAGATAAAAATTGAGGAGCACACAGACTCGTCCAGGAAACTTTCGTAGGAAAGGGCAAAAATGGTGAAATTCAGAGTTCTGCAACGTATAGACGAATGTGAAATCATCAAAGTGATGACATAAACTCCGCCTAATTTTCTGTGCTTTGTATTATGCGATCATTAAATGTTAACGAAGTGGTACATATCAACCAGAGAAGGTTTGACATCGTGCTAAATATTTGCAGAAATACATCCTTAAGTTTCCAGTAAGTCCGGTAACTGTCTGTATTTTCTGGACAAGCTCGAAATCAGCGAACTGATGACTTAAGGTCCAACAATTTCACCTACTCAGCACCACACAATAATTAATTTCCATCAGCATGCTCGGTATCGACGTGAAAAAGTGATGGATTCGAAAATTTCCATCGAATTTCCAGTAAAACATTGAAACCGCATCATAATCCCCTAATTTGCGCCACTAGATTCGACGAACGTCGGGCGTGAATTGACAGTTTCCCCAAAATCATAATCGATCACGAAAAATTTCCTTGGCAGAATTTGATTTTTCCATCGGGCTGATTCGATATTAGCGGAGCGATGAAAAATGAACGAAATGATTAATCCGGGTCACCCATAAACGATCACGGGGTCAAAAGATCGGGTCAGACGGGATTAAAATGGAAACCTCCTGTAACTAATTAACCTCCACCTTTCCTCCGTGGATTCTCATTATTTCCGTGCAGCCGCCCGTTCTGCTTTGTATACCTGCTCGCCCGTGAAAAGAGATACAGGGCCGGCGAGGTAAGCCGAATGAATAAGTCATTAAGTGGTACCGTTTCAATTTTCAGTGGCTCCGTCAAAGGCGAGGCGTTTTGTTCATTCCGGTGCAGTTGATCAAATTGACCGACAACAAACCCCAGAGATAGAATATGCCTTCGTTATTCGACCATCGATCGACCAATTATTCCATCGATTAAACGCCTAATTTCGGAAACGGGTATCACCGACAACAACGAGGACGTTTTTATTCGGCAAAACACTACACCCTTTAAGACAAAATAACCTTTTTAAAATGTTTTTGAATGAGTTGTCTTTCAACTGAATTTACTAACCGATATAAATATTTTCAATGGATGTTAAAAAGATATATTTTTCACGTACAGCGAGTGTAAAAAGTACTCCTATGCCCTTTTTTTGTAATTATACCAAACGACCTGCTTTTTATAATTAATTAGAAGCATTGGTTTACGAAATGATATGAGAAAAAGATTTTCCAAAAATTATAATTTACAAGGTCGATGGAGAAGTTCGATGAAATTTTCAGTATGTGTATAACTAACATAGATCTACAAAGCATATATTTTAAATTTTCTAGTAAGGGCCCAAATAAAAATGTTTTAAAAAATGCCTTTTTTATTTTTGCATGCAACCTTGTAAATTGTAATTTTTGGAAAATCTTTTTTGCATATCATTTCGTAAACCAATGCTTCTAATTGCTTATGAAAAGTCAGGTCGTTTGGTACAATTATAGAAAGGTTATTAGTTTTTTAAAAATGTACGAATACTTTGTTCACTCACTGTAAATACAATAATTCATTACGTCGGCTTACATCAGTTCTTTACTACAGTTCGATGCAGAAACAAGTGACAAGCATTGTATTATATCTAGATTGATCACGTGAATATTTACTATTTTTGGATCAATATTACAATTAGACTTTCTCAACAATTTTTGTACTTCAGTGAAATTAATCTTTTCTGTGCTAGTCGTTTTATAATGACTGAATGAGATCAATTTTAAATATTGTCATTGGAATTATTATGGAATACTAGATTGAATAAAATTTAATGAATCCGTTTCATTTTATATTACACTGAAGACTGAAATGTTACAAAAAATGACACAGTAACATTCCAGATTTTATGCATGTTTTTAATATTGATTTAATTTAATATGTATTCAATATTAATTTAATACGAATTTAATATGAATTTTTTATTGATTTTTAAGTTGAAATAATTATTTCGAGGCGCGCTTGTGCTTTTTAAATTAAGATAAATGCAGTATTGGAAATCAGTAATTTTTAATAAATGTTGCATGATGGTTCACGAGCTGGACTTTCACGTACTTGTTAAATTTTAAACATTGTCATTAATAAAAGGGGACTGCAAAATATGCAATTAAATAAAATTTATCTTTGATCTCTGATTCTTGGAAATAATGATTGCAACATACGAAATTGTCATAGTTATATCAAAAAATTGTATAGATATGTTTAAATTTTAAGTAATTAAATCGATAAAATAATGATTAAAACAATTTACTAGTAATTTTTAATAAATGTCAATAATGTTCTATGTTTTGTGGTTTTTTCTGTACATTAGCATTATTTGTAATATTGTCTCTTCAGACTGAGAACAGAAAATTATAAAATACGATACATTGAATAAAACTTAATAATTTTATCTTTAATTATATTGAAGGCATTCTAGATCATTGTGATTAATAACTGTGTTACAAAAAATGATCACAAAAATTTCGTCCAATTTCATGGATCATAACGATGCAATTAATGCAATTTTAATTTTTAATACGACCTTAATTAAAATCGAAAGCAATTGTGACGAGCCTATTATTTACTAACAAATCAACAAACCCACCAGCTAATAAATTTTCAGTGTCGAGTTGCCAGTGATAATGTTTCTAGAATTTCCCGGCATCGCGCTGAAGGCATTTAATTGCAAAAGTGCAAAAATTGGGCGGCAATTGAATGAATTTACGGGAGTCGCGAAACTGAACGCAATTAGGGCAGATTGAGGAAATGAATTTGAATTCGAGGCTCTCTGAATCAAGAAGGTTTAAATGGGAGGCGAAAGAGTGGGAGAAAGAGACAGGAAGACAGAGAGAGAGGAATAGAGAGGTACAGGGCTCCTTGAAAATCTTGAAATCCATTGTTCCCTGCGAGAATAAACTTTCTTTTCCGTCTTCATTTGCGCCCTTATTGTTGCTAGCATGGGTCTTATCTTCTTGCACGTTTCATTTGAGACTATCGACTCGCCGCGTGATAATACCATAGAGAGGAAGAAAGACAGAGTGAGAACGTGCGTGTGAGAGAAAGAGAGAGAGAGAGAGCACACTGAGGTGCTGAAGGTGCAACCAATTTAAACTTAGCGGATAGCTAGGGCGTTTTCTCTGTCTACGCCGCTGCAACGAAAACTTTTTCAATTTCAACGAAAACTTCTAATAAGGTAAATACATAACTTCCGCCGTGTGTATGCATGATACGCATTCCTTGCGCATATACTGCGATTAACGCCTCGAAAAAACGATCGGGGAACTGATAAAGAATGGATATAGCCCGTGAGATGGATTCGTGACGTCACGAATTGATGAATATAAATTGTGCGAGTGGTGGAATTGAACCGGTGAAATTGAATCGAAGGAATTGCGTGAAGATTGGGAAATAGTGATCCGTAGACTGCGGACTTTATGCAATTATGATAGAAATGAGTAAGTATATGTACATAAATACCTTTGTGTTTCGAATTAAAAATAATTGTGGGAGCTTTAGTTAATTGACTTACGACGATGAAATTAATTTTAATATTGGAGCATGGACTGCCTGTATTGGATTGACTGTAGATTGGCTCGTTGGAAAATCAATTGCAAAACTATTCTGAACTTTGATTGGAACGATTCCGTTTTTAATATTGCCTAGTTTAAACTGCCTTCAGCTCTCATTATGAAACATGCTAAATAGGTTATCCATATTTGATGAATATACAGAAATTTTTTTCAAATTGGAAATTAACTTTATAAAATGTAATATACATACATAGACCGGGGATCTTTGTGCCAAATAAAAATCTTCTTCGTCAATTACAAAACAGAGAAACCATATAAAAATTTCTTTCTATCTGTGACAATGTTAATAAATTGAAAATAACACATGGATGTTCTTAAATTGTCTAAATGTCTTTACATTTCGGCCATAAATGCATAAAATCCGCAGTCTAGTAATGTATTGGGTTGACAAGTGTGTAATTTCGGTATTTTAAGGTGAAATAAAACCCAATTTTTGCATTCAAGCAAACTTTAATCAGTAGTATCTAATATTTTCCATTTTGTTCGATGTTATTTTGCCATCTTTCTGGTAGCTTCATAATTCCGTGCTCATGAAACTTAAAAATTTTCGCAAAATTGAGTTTCATTTCACCTTAGAATACCGAAATTACTTTCTTGCCAACTCAATACATATTTCAGCTACCTAAATTGAAAATGGCGTTGCCCAAGTAAATAATTGTCGAATTTTTTTCGGGATTTTGTGTGTTATCCTTGAAGCGTTATCACGAGTACCGCTCGCCAATCAAAAATCCCAAAGCTAATCGAGACTGATCTGCGGAGTCTGGTCGGACAGAAGGCAGCGAAAGAACTCTCGTTAAGCGTTCGGGGTTAGGTGTGCTCGTTTCCCGGGGCGCGCTGTCAGCTCATCGAATGCTCGTGAGGATTCCGCTTGTCCCTCTTGAAGAATCTCGCGTGGGTGTGCCTTGATAATGTAAAGCCGCGGGAGAAGCTTGACAAGAGAAAGATAGAGGCGGGGCCGTCTGAAGGAGAAATGGCGGACGGGGAACCCGGGGAACCCTGGGAGAAGACTTTATCTAAACACGGCGGAGTGTCTCGTGATGAATCACCGGCAGACGTCGCTCGCTGGCCTCAGCAGAGGCTGCGACGATCACTCGAATGCACTTCCCAGAGAACTATATGGCCCTGATAGCGATAACAACTCGCCACCGAGACATTTTCCTGCCTTACAACCTACTTACGAGACGCTCCAACTGGCCCACAACTCGCCTAAACACCGCGGAAAGTAGGCTGACCAATTTACCATTTCTTGCACTGCTAGCGGGTCAAACTTTACAATAGCTTCCCTAAGCTTTCCGTACCTACTTCACGTCATCCTATTCGTTTCGATGTGCTCAATATGATTTTCGTACCTAATCGTAGATCCTAACAAAGTTTGACGCTAACCTTACCGAACCTGAAAAGTAAGTGATGTTCCCTTACAAAAATTACAAGATTGATTTTATTTAGTATTTGCGACTAAATAATTTCTTATGAAATCATTTTTATTATTTTAATAATCGTAAAATAGAACATCTGGAACCTAGTTAGTTCACTGTCCAGTTCAAGTTCGATAGAAAAATCGTTTATTTGAAGGTTCCGAACCAAAAGACCATTTTTATTATTTCAATAATTGTAAAATAGAAAATCTGGAACCTAGTTAGTTCACTGTCCAGTTCAAGTTCGATAGAAAAATCGTTTATTTGAAGGTTCCGAACCAGAAGACTTCGCCTGAAAGGTTCATTCCAATTTGCAGCGTTCGCGGACCCTAAACGACATAATTATGGTTGTACCTTTTCCCGAGAGCCCGAGAAAAAAGCTCACTGTGCTAGTAGTCTCAGAAAAGCTCGCACGTAGTGCCGGTTCCTCGTTGATCTTGTAATCGAACGAGAATTTGTCCGCCGGTTTAGTAAATCTTCGTGACCAGAGAAAGTTTTGGCGGGAAACCAATCCCGGGACGGAACTGCGGACATTTTTTAACAGTGCCCGCTCGAAGTTTTCGCATTACTCCGAGTCGCAGGCAAAATAAATCCCGCGGAACGACATAAATTGTCTAGCCACGCCGAGTGAAAGTAGTTCCGAGCGATTTATCGGCCGGCCCAGCAGTCGAAACCTCAAATCCCGGGGCTGCGCAGCTGATAAATTAGGGAGATTATTAGGAACAAGCTGTTGCGAGGACTGTTTCTTGATAAACGCCCGCCGAGTTTGGCTTAGACACGTCTTAAGCCGCGATCGTAATGGTAAGCCGTGAGCACGTGCCCGGCGTAAGTTGTGGCATAAGGTCCTACATAGTTCTGTTACGTGCTTATGGTGTTTCATTAGAACCGCAGCCCCATAGATGCGAAAATCCTCGTTTTCGCGGAGACAGGAATAACGATAGTTCGCTTCGATTCGGAACGAGGTCCCTGTAATGTAGCACGGAGCTCGAGGAAATATTTCAAACGAGTTCTCTTATTTTAGAGTTCACATCGAGGGGGTGGAAGTTAGGGGATGAAAAACATGTCTTATTGAATATCTATAGAACCATTAGACGTAGAGCAGGAATTAAAAAATGCGATTTGTGCGTCCTTCGATGACAAATTGTTCTACGTGAACGGATCTTCGGAAAAATAATTTATTTGAAAACTACGGGCCACTGAATTTTCACAGTTTTTGATTCATAAAGAATTGTACTTGTCAATTTTTATCTCGGAAACTGGTTGTCCGATTGAAATGATTCTTCTTTCATTATAATCATAAAGATTTTTACTGTTGTACAGAATTTTTTACAATTTAAAAAAAAAAATATGTACGCAATAATACGAACATTCCTGATTGTGATAAAAACATCAACTGAACCGAACAAACAGTTTCCCGAGATAAAAATTCATGTAACCTCTGTTTTAAGGAAGATAAACAAGAATTGAGAAACGCGGGAGCTCAAATAAATATTTTCTATTTCGGTGAAAGCTGATTTTTCAAAGGAAAAGAAAACTTGAAGGCGGAGGTTTAGGGTTGAAAGCCAGGTCCGGGATACTCGGAGCGAGATCAAGGTTCGACCACACCAGGAACTTTTATCCTTCTCCGAGGAACTCGATCGAAGCTGGCCTAATCACGCGGGTCTGCTCCGCAGCTCAAGGAGTTGTTGGCGGCAATATTAACTTTGATATTGGATGGCGTTAAGAAGACACACAGCCAATAACTTCTCTTTCCCCTCTGCCCAACCCCCAGAGCCACGCTGCAAGGTTCTCACACTTCTCAATAATCGCCAGGACACATTACAATAAGAGCAACTGTGTCTAGGTTCTGTGCACGTACGCGGTACGTGCGTGCTACATGTGTATGCGTTCAGCGATATTGAACTGGCCCTGTTTGCCGCCATATTGGCGATCCGTGTCAACCTTTCTGTCTCTTTTCATCGATTTCGTACCTACAAAACTATGCCTAGACCCTTTCTTAATCTCTTTATTCGACAAATTTATCGGTAATAAAAATATTTCTGTATAAGTTTAAACTATCTAGATCAACATGAAAAAAGGATCAACTCGATCCACCAAATACTTTTCGAGATAAAAATTCATAAGTCCTGCCTCGTCTATACGAACATTCGTATGAATGTGCAAAAATTGGAAAATTCAAAGGCTCGTATTTTATAAACAAATTCAAATTTAATAAAGTGATGACTTAAACCCCACCTAATTTCCTCTGCTCCGCGTGATACAATCATTTATTTTTAGCGAAATATCCACTATCTGGAAAAAGGTCAACTTTGACTGAGGTGATTCGTCAAAACATAAGCAAGTACACTTAAAAGGCCTGTGGTTTATAAACAAATTGAAAGTGAACAAACTGGTGACTTAAACCCCACTTAATTTTCACTGCTTCAAGTGATACAATCATTAATTTCTGGCGAAATTAAAAAAAAAGGTCAACTTTGACTACCGTGATTGGTCAAAACATAAGAATGTGCACTTTAAGGGCCTGTGGTTTATGAACAGATTGAAATTGAACAAACTGGTGACTTAAACCCTACCTAATTTGCTCTGCTTCACGTGATAGAATCTCATTTTTTACGATATACTCACTATTTGGAAAAAGCTCAACTTTGACTGGGGTGATTCGTCAAAATAATGAGAATATGCATTTCAACGGCCTGTGGTTTATAAACACATTGAAAGTGAACAAATTGGTGACACAACCTCCCCTATTTTTCTCTACTTCACGTGATACAATCATTCATTTCTGGCGAAATACCCACAATCTGGAAAAAGTTCAACTTTGACTGGGATGATTCGTTAAAAATATAAGAATGTGCATTTTAAGGGACCGTGGTTTATAAACAGATTGAAAGTGAACAAACTGGTGACTTAAACCCCACTTAATTTTCACTGCTTCACGTGATACAATCATTCATTTCTGGCGAAATACCCACAATCTGAAAAAAGGTCAACTTTGACTACCGTGATTGGTCAAAACATAAGAATGTGCACTTTAAGGGCCTGTGGTTTATAAACAAATTGAAAGTGAACAAACTGGTGACTTAAACCTCCCCTATTTTTCTCTGCTGCACGTGATACAATCATTCATTTTTTGCGAAATACCCACAATCTGCACTGAGAAAAAAAAAGTAGTTACTTCAATAACACGCGTGTTATTTTTTTACTTCGATGAATATCAATGTATTCTTTTCAATAGTATGAAATTTAGAAGCAAATCGTGATGTATTTGAATTGTCTATCATGAAATGATTGAAAATATTATTCGATTCAATACCGTACATTATTATTCGTAATATTTCTCTTTTTCCTTCAATCAGATATGTTGTTAAAAAAATTTGAGAAATGTATTGATTTATACTGGAATTGGTTCGAGGCCATATCTTATTTTTTTTGAAAACATTGATGGTCAAGCTATTCGCTTATATGATTGGCGGAAATGAGTTTTGCTATTGAAATTCAATAGTATTAAATATTAAAATAAGTTCATATGATATTGGCACTATTCAATAGTACATCTTATTGAATCAACATATATTTTTTTTCTTTCGACAGGATTTTTTTCTCAGTGTGGAGAAAGCTCATCTTTGACTGGCGTGATTGGTCAAAACATAAGAATGTGCACTTTAAGGGCCTGTGGTTTATAAACACATTGAAAGTGAACAAATTGGTGACACAACCTCCCCTATTTTTCTCTACTTCACGTGATACAATCATTCATTTCTGGCGAAATACCCACAATCTGGAAAAAGTTCAACTTTGACTGGGATGATTCGCTAAAAATATAAAAATGTGCATTTTAGGGGACCGTGGTTTATAAACAAATTGAAAGTGAACAAACTGGTGACTCAAACCCGACCTAATTGCCTCTGCTCCACGTGATACGACACTAAAGTCCAGCAGGATGAGCGATCTCGAGACTCAAGCTTGCAAGATCTCGATAGCGGACTTGGATCGATCAGACAGAGTCAGCAAGGGACCGAGGAGTCCGAAGCAACCCTGTAATTATGTGAAACAATAGTAGCAGCATAGGTATATTGAAAAATTCCGCAAGATCTGCAGGCCTCGCAACTGAACGGTGAGCATCCACGACAGAGATTGATGCGGGGAATGCAATTTCCTCGGGCTCAGGCGCGTTTATCCTCCGATGCACCTTTTCCGTAGGTCCCGATGCGATCTCTCGAGCGCCAACTTGCGCATTTGTATTAATACGATCAGGCTGGATTCGAGAGGAAATTCTTCGGGGTCGGAGGATGCTAAGCTCACGGAAGTGTGCCGGCAATCCTATTATCTTCGAGCCTCTCCGCCTTAAGAACGGAATCTGGATCTCCGATATTGATTCGAGTGAAAGAGTTCGCGGCAAAAACACCGGCGGAATAAACAGTGCCGTGTCGGACAAATACGTAACCTAAATAATCGAACGAAAAGTCGAATCTGATCTGAGGTCCACACTTTTTGGTCCTCGGAGAACCACTTTTCAGGAGAGTTCACGATTCAGACACCGGTGTTAGTTATGAATAAAAATTTCTTAATACAAAGTAAAAATAACTTTTCAGTTTTGTGATTATTTTTGTATGAAACTATTACATACCAATATATTTGTGACATTCTGCTGGTTAAAATGAGTCCCAACATGATATAATTCAGAGCACATTTGCTTGTTCAGTTGATAGATCACGTAGAACCTCGATTATCCGAACTGGATTATCAAGGAAAATACAATTTAAGGGTGTCGAAAGTAGAAGTTTCAAGCATTAAAATGAGCCCACGTAGAACATCCTCCAACTTTTTTCCACGAAGTTACAACAGTTCAAATTCCCCGGTTCGGATAATCGAGGTTCAACTTACATCGCGGATTACACAAGTAAATATGAGAGGAACTGTATCGTGTTTGGACTCGTTTCAATCAGGAAAATGTCACGAATATGCTGGTAAATTATCATAAGAGAGTAACGAAAAACAGAAAAGTTTATCTCGTATCGTGTTACACTTTTCAGCGAGCTACTGAATCAGAGTGTTTCGTAATAGCGGGACTAAATTTTTCAGAAACATTTCGTAGATCTCTTTCACATGGAACCATCACAGTATTTGTATTTTATTTCATTCGAATTGTTTTGGTGTCGCTCTCGATAGTATTTCACTAGACTGCACTTAGCACCGGAGAACGGTAAATGCAATATCTTCCGGTGCAGGAGTGCAGCGGAGAAGCAACATTCTTCACCACGCCGAAAAAACATTGCTCGCGAAGTAATATATTTTTCTAATAAACATCGCGCCGGAGTAAAACCGCGATAAATTGCGGCCGGAAGTTGCCACGATGAATCTCACTTTATTTCGTTCCGAACCGGTTTTCGGAGATTAAGTTTCAATTCCCGGGACGTAATTTCTCCTGGCGATTTATAATTGGTCGACTCCTGTAAAGAATCGCAGAAATTCGAGACTTTTGCTTTCCACCTTACTTGACCTGTTACATCGATTATCGCGGTCGAAACCGGTGTCTAAACTCGATCGAAGAGTTCTATTAATTATAAATAAGTAAAGTAAATTTTCAAAGTGACACAATATACTTGTAGCACCGTACCTTTCTGGCCCGAAGAAAAAGGATCAACAAAATTCAACAAATTATTTGTTTTTTAAATGAGAAAATCATCAAAATCTGCACAAAATGGATTTGATTCTTTTTTCTACGTCCCCACTGGTTAAAATAATAAACAATGATATGCAGCAGATTATTTACAGATTGAAACGTTATACTAAACCAAAGAATAATTCTTTCCCGTATGTCTGTGTATCTCCAAAAAGTAAATTAGAAAATTATATTAACATTCTTTTTGTCCATAATTAAAAATGACGTCTTCTCTTTGATAATATCTACTACTTGTTAAATCATTCTGTGTTACATAGATCCATTACTAACTTCGTTGTATATCATATTTAATTATAAATCACTTAAAATATATTGTTTAATTAACAAAAAACCAACTAAATGTTCTGAAAAGTTCATAATTATTCATATTTTATACGACTGTAAACATGTCAATTGATAAATATAGAAAAATAGGCGATTTTTTTAGAATTTTGTCCAGCTAAAATGGCACACTGTGCGCCGAATAGTTCCGGAGAGACCACACGACACAATAAGACAGATCTCAATCCCCCCTAACTTCGGAGCTCGTCTTCGCCATTGTGGTGAACAAATAAATAAATAAATTGTTTGATAAAATATTCTTTTGATTTTCACGTCACACTTGAAGCTCGTCAACACCGTTATGTGTCACAAGAAAGTGTTGGCACAGGGGTGGGGGGGGAGACAAACAGAAAAAGGGGCGCGCAGAAATTCGATTCCTTGGATCGGGGGGCTCGAAACACGCTAACTTAGCAGCAAACTCGGGCTCAATCAGACCCTTGTTAACTCCGGCTGCTGTTACTGCGGATATTGAAGTATTGATTTCGTTCCTCTCCCTGGAAAGTTTATACCGGCATTACGGATTTCATGCTCTTCCTCTTTCTCTTTCCACCCTCCGCCCTTCTGCTCCCTCCATTCTCACTCCCCCCCTGCCGCCCTTGCTGCGGACCAACCCCTCTGCACCAGATATTTGCATTTCAATCGGTTGATTAAAAATCTATAATTATGCCGCCCTTGTTCGTAAGAATGGGAAAAAACTTTTCGGCGAGCCTCCCCCGGCCTCTTTCGAGCTGCTTCGCAACCCCCACCCCCAGACCCTATGACCTAGCCAGCTCTTAGCAATCGAAGACTTTAAATCCTTTTCTCATTAATGGTGGGCCCACCTTCTTCAGGAATTAAGTTGTACGAAGATCAAATTGATCTTAATAGTAATTTACATATAATTTGTTAGGTAAATATTGATTTTGCAATAACATCGCAGAAATGTGATTTATGGTAACCGAATTTTCTACGTCTCTAGTGTAGTATTGTAAACCTTGAAAATATATTTCGAACGTTTCTTTCGAATTTGGCGAACACTTTTGTTGGAGGTGACAATATAACCCTTGAAGTGTTGACGAGGGGGTGCAAAGTGTGTTTTGTTGAATATCTCATGAACTAACGGAGGTAGAACAAAAATTCAAAATGCAATTAATATATGTTTCAATGGCGAATTTTTCTGTGTGAACAAATTTCCGAAAAAAATAATGTTTTATGAAATTATGTTACAAATTAATATCTGGAATTTAAAAGATGTCTCGTCGAATATCTCGGAAACTAGCAGACGCAGGAGCAAACTTCAAAGTGCAATTTGTGCAGCTTTTGATGATAATTAAAAATTGATGACTCCATTTCATCAAATATCCCAGGGACGAAATGAAAAAAAAACGTTTCTAGATGCTTCTACGTAATCGAATTTTGCAGAATGAATTCGAATGAAGATGCCAATGTTTTACCTTGTTTAGTAGGACATCAAGAAACACTTGATTCACCCAGTACTCTAATTACCGTCTCCGGGTACTTTTATGAGTGTTCATTACGTTTATAGTTGCCGGTTAAGAGGGAATATATGAATTTAACAGACGCAGGACATGGAGGTAGTGGGGAGCTCGAAGGTAGTTGGTTAAAATTTTAATCAAGACTTTTATGTCGGCGTGGGTGCAACCTCGAAAGAGGAATGAGGCAAAACGCGAGGTCGGCGTGCCAGGGTTTCCCTCGTAAAATGCATATTGAATATTTTTATAGTCGCGGAGGGGGGCTCCTCGAGGGCGATTAGTTGTTTTTCGGCGTATTAACTTTAAAGAGCCGCGTCGCTACTTTAGCAAATTCGCCCACTTTGCTGTCGAGAGAAAAATTGCCCTGGAAAATGCGCCCTTGCGATAAAAGATGAGCGACTATAGTCTGCAGAAACTGTTGTGAAACATTCAGCCTTTTTATCATTTAATTTTAAACCAGCTCCAAGGTACAGTGACGTTTCAAAATTAATGAATCGTTTCAAATTACTATCTATCTAAATTAATAAACACCTGCAACTCAAAAATCTCTTATCTCTAGTTCATTGCAAGCTGTGTCTGTACCATAGCATAGTGTCGTTTAAAATTGAGTAACAACTTAAAAAACATTTTTTGTACTGTATAAATGTATTTTCTACATCTAAAAGGAAGTAGGAGAGACAATAGTAGATGGAGCTTAGTAGGCGTGGCTTTCTAATTCCTACTGTATGAAATACTCTAAGGGGCGTGGCTTTGTTGTTCCTCCTATATGAAATATGCTCCGAGGGTTTTCTCATTTCTACTCTATGAAGTGCCCTGAGGGGCGTGGTATAGTTATTTCAACTCTATAGAATGCTCTGAGGGGCGTGGCTTTCTAATTCCTACTATATGAAATACCATAAGGGGCATGTGGCTTTGTTATTCCTCCTATATGAAATATGCTCCGACGGTTTTCTCATTTCTACTCTATGAAGTGCCCTGAGGGGCGTGGTATAGTTATTTCAACTCTATAGAATGCTCTGAGGGGCGTGGCTTTGTTATTCCTTCCGTATAGAATGATTTGGAGGGCGTGGCTTCGTTGCTCTCGACATAACAAGTTAAGATCTCTCTAGTTCATGTCAGAGACCTAAAAGTCTACCTATCTTGAACTTTTTGTAAAACTTGACCTGAGTGGGTGTGGCTACGTTGCTCCCACTCTACAGAATGTCGTTAGGGGGCGTGGTTTCTTTGCTCCCAACGAATTTTCAATATTGTATACCTAGATCTTGATACAGAAAATTCAGTGATTAAAAAAAAAGCTATTGTGGGCATCATTCTGAAACATTGTCGATTCTTTCAGTCACATTTGAAGAATATGCAGTAATTTTCCCAATTGAAAATATGCACTCGATTCAAAGCTGTAGCTAGAACGAGGTACACGTTGGTTTCTATTGAAAAACCCGCAACTATGAAACGTTGTATCGCCTAATTAGTATCGAGGGGTCCCGAAGCTGTACCGGACGGGCATCAGACGCGGTATCCTCGAGAGAGATTGGCTTCTTAATTGCAGATGCGAGTTGCACCGCGAAATTCCGGTCGGGAACGTGGAAACGCGTCTGCGTGGCTCGGCGTCTGATGACTCTGCGCGGGATAGGAGAGGACTGTTCCGAAACGAAACACGCCGGGGCCACACCGGCTAGGAAACGCTGTCTTGGCGAGGCTGTTTCCTGGCTTTCCGTGTTATGCACCAACAGTTCAAGCTGCGTTTAATCAACTGAGCATCGCACTCCAATTGCGCGACTGCTGGTTCCTGGCTGGAGCCGCACGCCGGCCGTGACGTCTCCTAAACCTGCGCAGCTATGCATCCAAGATGGATTAAACTTTTGAGATATATGCCACTTGTTCCGGCGGAGCGATGTATCGCCTACTGCTAGGCGAAATTAATTATGTTCCTCGCGCGATTCCGCTGGATGGATCATGTCAGCGCGACGAGTTCGATCGTTCGACTGTGATAATTCCGTGAAAGAAAATAGATTAAGCAGACGCTGTAGAAGGTGTCACGTCCGGTGGTTCAGCCAATACTAATAATTGATGAAATCAATCATGTATGATATACATTTTCTGAATTAAATACTTACTCTAATAATGATGTACGAGAAATAAAATATCAAATATTATAATTGAAAATTAATGTCGAACTATCGTATATTATTACCACATTGCGTGCGATAGAATTAAGAAAACTCATTTTGAATTTAAATCCTCATTGAACGAATTGAAAATGTAGCGAAATTTATTTTATTAAATGATTCAGTCATTTTCAAATATGAATTGTGAGCGAATATTTGTTGGAGCCTGTTTGTCACTGAAGACTGCGAAGATTTTTCAGAAGAATCGATGAGCGATGGATTGTTCCCCGATCTATGAGATGCGCAGAGTAATATGATCCAGCCAAGAGGAGGATAGAAGATGCAATGTACACGATTAAGAAGAGAGTGACTAAGAAAAATGCGATTAAGAAGAAATCGATTAAAAGAAATTGGTGATGATGTAAATTCCTTGTGAAAATTATGAAGATTAAGCCTAGAACAATGGATTGGCAAATCTATAAAAGGGATGGTTCCTCATCAGGACCACTTCAGTCAATGATAAAAATTCTATCGATATCACCATCGTACATCAATTAAAAATTCAGTACACGGTACACAATCAACAGTCAACAGTTCAGTCCACATTACAAATTGATAAAATACGTTTAGTCAACAGTCAATATTTCAAAATCTCACTGGCATATTAAAAGTTCAGTGATCAGTTCAGTGAAGTTAAACAACACATCAAAGAAAAAGGCGTGTTAAACCGCCGGAGCAACTAGCAATTTCCAACATCATCCAATCCAGCGCAGAAGCGACTGTTCAAACGAAAGGCGAAATCTATCTAGCGGTAATTACTAACAATTTATAATAAGATTTCAATAACATTATGTATCCCCGAAATTTGGTGCTTAGAATATACTTTTGTTTATTCCTATTCGAATTAAAATATCAAATCATTTTTAAAGAGTTTACCCAACTTCGTTTTCTACGTTCCAGTTCCAAGATCAAAGCCATAGCATTTAAGAAATCCTCAATTACCCGAACCGAAGCCAGTGAATGCAGGTAGGTTCACAACTGCGTTTTATCATCAAATAAAATCTTTCAAATTAATCTTCAAATCTTTAATACGTCCACCTGAGGACGTAACAAAGGGAAGATTTGATCTTTAAATCTGTATCAGATTTGTTCGGCAAAAAAAATGTTTGTTGCTCATACAACCGATTTAATTTGTCGCTTTTTCGCTGGTCTGCAAAAATGGAAGTTTCAAGCCATCATAAATCCAACTTCTCTATTTATGAGGACAAGCGAACATTGAGAACTTCGAGAGCCTGTATCTCATAAACAAATTCGAAACCGCCAAAGCGATGACATAAACCCATCCTAATTCTCGTTACACTACACCAGACCGTACTTAAATTTCCCCAAACTCCTTGGTATCAACATTAGATCATCAGCATCAACATTAATTTGCAAATCCTTTTAATTTGGAACTCCACTCAAATTTCCCCTATTCAGCTTCGAGAGTATTGTGCAAAAACCTTCATGCATCGATCATTACCTCGCGATTCAATGTATTAAAATCCTAATAGAATTCGTTAAACCCCCCCCCCCGCCCCTCCCCGTCGCCGTGATTGAAATTTTTACTCCGGAGGTGTACATATACTAGTTTCGAGTTGAGCGTTGATTATATTTACCATATTTAAAAGTCTGACTAACGGCGCGCTACCTGACCCAGTTCCGCCGGACTTTTTAAATCGTTAGCATTGGTAAATAGAAAGTTCGATCACCGATCAGAGAAGGCAGATAAATTCAACGACCTATATTTTACCGCTCCTGAAATTTCAAACCGCATTTTCGATCACCTGACATCAGCCGAGAATCGCTAATAACATTCTAAACTGCAGTTTCCTCTCTTTCTACAATAAAACGAACTTTCTAGATCAGAATAAAGACAATTTTATAAGTGCAAGTTCGTTACGAAGATGGACAAAAGTTCTTAATTCACGAAATTGTACTCTATCATATAATTCTTTTGTTTAATCAAAATTCCCATCACCACCACGAACGCGTTTTCCCATTGACCGTCCGTCGACCTCGTTTATAAATCATCAAATCCAAAAATTCTGCAAATTCTCCAATTTCTGCAAATACAGCAAAGTCGCGATACTTCTCCGCGACCTTCTACCCAGAATTTATTCAGTGCCTGCCAACTCCCCTGGTGGCCAACGCCGCAGGGCGGGTCGGGTATATCGGTGTGAACCACTACTAATCCAATTACAAAACTTGTTTATTTTTCATTATTTTTTAATGGGATTTTCACCAATTTATTTCTGGCATTTTTTCTGATTAAAATGCCATCAAACACGATATAATTTCAACTGTATTTAGTGGTTTAATCGACTATGAAAGTTTCGGGCGCAAGGAAGGACAGCGCACGGGAAAGAAACAGACAATCGCCGGCACAGCTCACAGAATGTCCCATACGCTGTTCTTCGTTGCGTTCGAAATTTTCATCGCCGATTAAACCACTAAATACAGTTGAAATTATGTCGCGTTTGGTGCCATTCCAATCAGAAAAGTGCCAGAAATAAGTTGGTGAAAGTCCAATAAAGAAATAATAAAAACTAAAGAAGTTTTCTAATTGGATTAGTAGTGGTTCACACCGATACGCTTCGGCGTATCGTCCTTTTCTGCGTTCGGTTTCGATTGTACTCGGAACGCGGTCGGCGCGGTAGACGCAGCCGTAAAAAAAAATAATGTCCCTACACGATATGTCTCCGTGCAGAACACAGCCGTTGGAAAAATATCGCGACTTTACTGTAGAGAACCCTTAAAACATACACACCTTGCCTCAGCCCTTCGCGAGTTAACATTTTTCCAACCCTCTCGGAAGTCCTCCCTTCGTTTCCCCTCGAGTATCAATTTCTCTAAAAAATATTTCCTTTGCGCGCCGGATCTCTCTGACCTCGTCTTTTCATCCCGACCTCGGGTCTCCCTGCACCCTCAATTACAAACGTACACGCACGCACACACGCGTGCGGATTGGATCGTTACTCCGTGACGCCCACGGTTTTCGGGCCGCTCACGCCTCATAGAATTTATACGGCCTTCCGCATCAGCACTTTGGGACGTTTTGCAGATTAGGACGTTCCGCGGGCGAAACGAAACAGCAGCTACTTTGGATTCATTAAATAGACCCTTCGCCCACCCCCTAGCCCACCCTTACCGCCACAATTCCCATGAGGAGAGACTCGACTGCGGAAAATCCACCGCCGTGCTGTATCTCGTTCATTGAATAATTTTGCAGAATTTTTCCGGCAAAAAGAAAACTCATCGACAGGCACGCTGCACACCGTACAAAATTATGCAAATCTCTGTTGTGGAAAAAAGAAATTGTCCATCCCGCGTATACAAACCTCGTCGTATGCTCATTCGATTTCGAAACCTGACAACGTTATTCCGTAGTTCTTATACTGTTACTCGAGTTGTTATGCCAAATAAAAATTCTTCGTATCGATCGTATGACTCGCAAGTCGAATAAAATGATTATTCATCCTTTAATAAGTTCAACAAGGTAAAAATATACTACATAAATATTCTTATATTCATTTAATCCTTTTACTGGTTTAAATTGCGTCTACCCATTTTTGTAATAAATGCCCAAAATCCACAGTCTAGTTATGTGTTGCGACATTGTTTATAATACCTTTACCAACATATCCGCCGCACTTCGCTGATTAAAACGACTCCAAACACGATAAAGTGCCTGTCATATTTACTTGTATAATCCACAACGCAAGTGGAACCTCGATTATTCGAAACGAGGAATTTGAACTGTTGTAACTTCGTGGGAAAAAGTCGGAGGACATTCTATCTGGGCTAATTTTAGAGCGGGTCACTCAAAATTAATATTTTTCTGGTTGATTCTGGTTGATAACAGAGACTTCGATCAAACTTAACACTTTACCTACCGGAAGCCTATTAATAGGATTTCCAATAATTGTGCTGTACCAAAAGAAAGCATAGAAATTTTCTTTTACATTGCCATCTTAAGTGAAACTATTAGATGACGTTATTCAGGGTGACTTGTTAGTTCACAACGAAAATTGCTGTACCAAAAGAAAGCATAGAAATTTTCTTTTACATTGCCATCTTAAGTGAAACTATTAGATGACGTTATTCAGGGTGACTTGTTAGTTCACAACGAAAATTGCTGTACCAAAAGAAAGCATAGAAATTTTCTTTTACATTGCTATCTTAAATGAAACTATTAGATGACGTTATTCAGGGTGACTTGTTAGTTCACAACGAAAATTGCTGTTGCTATTGAAGGTTCCATTAAAAAGTGTTTAGCCATGTACCATAGATTTTTCAAAATTATGCAATAATCACCGGTCGGTAATGTGTTAATTATTGTATAGCGTTTGTACAGGATGGCAATTATAAAGCGTTACAGACGAATATCTCCAAAAATATTGATTATACGAAAAAATGTTTCAGATGATAGTTGTCTAGCACCAAGGGGGGCATCATGTGGTGGGATTTTTATTTTGCCCGATGGACACTTCAAGGTGAGGTGAAGGTCACCTTGATCTTTTTAAATGGAAAGAACTACTTTCTGTATCATGAATCGATAGACTATCGAATTCTGAGTAAAAATGTATTGACCTCCATATGTCATAAATCTAATAGTTAACGAGATATTATCGAAACAATTTTCTTTCTTCTTTGAATAATATCTCGTTAACTATTAGGTTTAGGACATATGAGGGTCAACACTTTTATACTCACAATTTGATACTCTATCGATCTATGGTATATAAAATAGGACATTCCATTTGAAAATGAAAGTTGACCTTCACCTCACCTTGGAGTGTCCACCGGGAAAAATAAAAGTCCCACCACGTGATGTCCCCCTCGGTACTGAACAGCTTCCACCTGAAACATTCTTGCGTACAATCAATATTTTTGGAGATATTCGTCTGTAACACTTTATAATGTTCGCCCTGTATATGGAAAGGTAGGATGGGTAATTATTTCATCACTTTGCTAATTTGAGTTTCATTTATAATCTACAGGCTGCTGAATCACTCATAAAAGCTTCACCTAAATTACTAAAACATCTGTAACTGGACTAATTCGCTGAATAATTGACGATAACGTGAGTTCATATTATTAAAACTTCATAATTTTACTTACCTTGCCAAGGTTATTCAAGCTATTTCAATTTGCTCAATTTCCTATAGCCACCAGTCACACAGGACCGACACCATTTGCCAAAATCCCCATACAAATCTTACCTGCAACAGAGAACAAGAAATAGTAAGTAAAAATATATTCCATGAGCTGCTTTCAATATGATTCATAAAAGATTGATAGCAGAGAGTTGTAAGTATCGTATTAAAAGAGTACGCCATGTAAAAAGATCGATTTGTCTAATTCCGCCAAAGGAATGTATTTTCTCTTGAACGTGAAATCGGGAAACAAGAATTTTGTTCTTCAGAACAAAAGATTTAATCAAGTTTGGAGCCGAGTCTATTTAAACAGGAAGTTTTAAACTCGTTAACAAGAGCTTGGAAGCAGTCCGTATGATACAAGGGGATCGTCAGAAAGAGAAAGAGAAGGAGAGCACGGATGAAAAACGAAGGCGAAGCGGAAGGGAAAAAATCGGAATGGAAGGTAACTGGCTCGACGGTGGTAAGTGAGATGTTCCTGTAAATAGTGAGTGATAGCTGTGGAGGCGCTGGGGGAACAGTGGAAGAGAGAGAGAGAGCTCGTAATTTCGTATCGAGCATTCAGAGGCCGAGAAACGAATGGACACGGATAGCGGTTGAATGGAACGAAATATGGGACAGCCGTAACGAGGTATAAAAGACGAAAGAAACAGGGAAAACTGGTCAGAGAATTTTACGTTCCCTGAAAGTGGATTTCTGTTCGATTGAAGGGACGATAAAAACGACGTACGTTTTCAAAAGATCCCGTCGTCACCGCTATTGCCCACCGTTTCTCTTCTCGTCGAACACTCGCTACGTAAACAAACACTCCTGTCATTCGATATCCAACCTTCTCTGACTGATCCTCCAGATTTTTCTTTTGAGCCGTTTATTTTGAAAGTGACCTATGTCCATTTGTTAATTCTTCTTTCTTGACTGTAGTAAGGTGTACAATTTGAGGTATATTCAGAGTATACGATAATTGTTGAGAGACATGAATTTTCCCAGTTATTTCAACAATTAAAAACATTACTTTGAAAGCGGCCTAAGTCCAATCCATTATTGATAATGTCGGAAAGTGCGGATTTCCAAATGTCCGAAGGCAGTGATGAGATTTTTGGAGGACGCAGTTTTTCAAAGGGTGAAGAATTCTAACGGAGAAACAATAAATTGGTTAAAAATACGCTGGATGCGTATTTTTGGAACTATTGAAAACTGTTGGAAATCGCCCATAAGGATGCGCGAATATGTTCTTCAGAATTTCAGAAGCAACTTCAAACCGCCGTACCTTATAAACAAATTGAAAACCATCAAAGTGATGACTTAAACCCTCTCTCATTTACCTTCTTTTACATAATTACATAATTAATTTTCAGAACACCCTTAATATTAACCCACAAAAGCTATGAATTTTGAATCATGATTTAGCAGTATCCGTTTTCCAGAATTTCAACAAGCAACTTCGAACCTTCGTAGCTTATAAACAAATTGAAAACCATCAAAGTGATGACTTAAACCCTCTCTAATTTACCTTCTTTTATACAATTAAATAATCAAGTTTTCAGAACACCCTTAATATTAACCCAGAAAACTTATGAATTTTGAATCATGATTTAGCAGTATCTGTTTTCCAGAATTTCAACAAGCAACTTCGAACCTTCGTAGCTTATAAACAAATTGAAAACCATCAAAGTGATGACTTAAACCCTCTCTCATTTACCTTCTTTTATACAATTAAATAATCAAGTTTTCAGAACACCCTTAATATTAACCCAGAAAACTATGAATTTTGAATCACGATGTAGCAGTATCTGTTTTCCAGAATTTCAACAAGCAACTTCGAACCTTCGTAGCTTATAAACAAATTGAAAACCATCAAAGTGATGACTTAAACCCTCTCTGATTTACCTTCTTTTACATAATTAAATAATCAAGTTTTCAGAACACCCTTAATATTAACCCAAAAACTTATGAATTTTGAATCATGATTTAGCAGTATCTGTTTTCCAGAATTTCAAGAAGCAACTTCGAACCTTCGTACCATATAAACGAATTGAAATCCATGAAATTGATGAATTAAACCCACACAAATGTGCCCTGCTTTACATTATCCAATAACCAACATTTCCCAAAATCCGCGATATCGAGCGCAACGAAAACTAAATCCACTTTCAATTCCAAACATATTTAACACGTTCCATGTAACGTGTGCCACAGATAGCACACGTAAAACTTTCAATTCGAGCCACGTGTACCAAATGTCGTGCATCCTGGTATGTTTACATAAAAATGCGTTCGACACGTACATTCTATAAGTATTTGACAATAAAACCTGAAAAATCTCTGTTTGGTAACCTCTCGAAGAATCTCGCGGTAACAATATTTGATTAATCGAAATAATCTAGTGTATCAAGATTTAGGAATCTAGGAAAGTATAACTTTCATTTTTATTTGGCACCTGTGTCTTACAATCAATGCAAACATATTTTATTTTGCATAAAGATCGGCAGTCTAGTTATTACACAGGACACAAGAGCCAAATAAATAGAATAATTGTTTAAATTGTTCTATTAAACTGAAACGAACACATTGATGTACTTAAACACTTTTTACATGTCCACTGCTTTAAATTGTACGTACCACTTTTCGTCATAAATGCATAAAATCCGCAGTCTAGTAATAACACATGTGTAATAATAATTAGACCTTATCTTGCCAGGGTTAATGATTTCATTAATTCAGTATTTGTTCAACATTTCATCGAACTGAACGGACGGATGCACATAGACGTTTCGACGTTCGACACCTCGATTATGAAAATGCCAGTTATTAATTTCGGTACGGGCCGGTGATTTTTTTTTTTACGTCCATATAAAATTTTTATCTCGATCATGCGTGAAGCCGCCGTGACAGTTCTCGCGTATTAAATTTGTAACGATCCAAAGAGCAGATTCCCGGCTCGGAAAACCGTGGAAATAAATGCGCGCGCGCATCAAAATGCGGGTTTAAATCGCGTTCCCGGATCTTGGTTCGCACGGTATCTTTGTTTTCGATCAACACCGCGCAAATTAAAAGCGCAAAATGCAACGTCATTTGTTGGCGGAAAAGTCCGGGGAAAAATTGCACGTGTGTCAATGCTATTCTGATATTCGATACAGATATCGGAAACGCGATACACGAAATATATATTTCCATGAGGTCCGCCGGAGCCGGTGTTTTTATTAAATCACATGTAAATAGATACGTCTTTGTAACCTCCCCCCTACTGTCTGCGTAATCATTTTTTATTCGATTCCTACCATCATGAGATTTCTTTTTTTTTTTAACCGACGGAATATCGGAAACTGTATTTTCCATATTTTCTAGACAGCAGTCGGATTCATTTTTGTTGCTATTACTGTGATATTGTCTTGCTAGGTGGAATATCGGGCACATTATTTTCCATACAGTATAAAAAGTATTCGTACGCCCTTTAACATAGAATAACTTTATTAGAGTTGTACCGAACGACCTGATTTTTTTTATAGTCAATTAGAAGCATTGGTTTACGACATGATATGGGAAAAAGATTTTACCAAAAATAAGAACGACATACATATCTTGAAACTTTTTTATTTGGGCTCTTAATGAAAATTTAAAATATATGTTTTGTAGATCTATGTTAGTTATACACATGCTGAGAATTTCATCGAAATCGGTTGACGCTGGAAAAAACGACACGCATCGAAAGATGTACGATTCTGCGGATTTTAAGCAGAAACTGATCAAAAATCGTGTAAAACCACGATTTTCAACATTTTCAACCGCTTGTAACTCATGTGTATGTTAATCGATTTCGATGAAATTTTCAGTATGTGTGTAACTATAGATCTACAAAACATATATTTTAAATTTTCATTAAGAGCCGAAATATTAGGTCGGAAAGAAAGTTCTTGCGGTTTTTGACTATTAAATTCAAATGCAAAACCGTAAGAAATTTCTTTCCGACCTAATAAAAAATATTTAAAAAGCCTTTTTTATTTTTGCATGTAACCTTGTAAATTATAATGATTTTGAAAATCTTTATCCCATATCATTTCGTAAACCAATGCTTCCAACTGATTATAAAAAATCAGGTCGTTTAATACAATTATAAAAAAGTTATTCTATCTTAAAGGGTGTACGAATACTTTTTACACCCACTGTAAATTACAAAACTGATTTTTATGTATAAACGTACCTAAAAGTGACTATTAAAATTGTTTCCATTTGTACCGTACACCCAGTGTTCAAAGCACAAATCAACCCCCACTCCATTACCTCTAACGCACATCTAAACTACTGTTCAAAATTGATTTTTATGTCTAAATGTACTTCAAAGTGACTATCAGAATAGTATTCGTTTGTTGCGTACACCGAGTGTGCAAAGCTCAAATCAACCCCCACTCCATCACCTCTAACGCACATCTAAACTACTGTTCAAAATTGATTTTTATGTCTAAATGTACTTCAAAGTGACTATCAGAATAGTATTCGTTTGTTGCGTACACCGAGTGTGCAAAGCTCAAATCAACCCCCACTCCATCACCTCTAACGCACATCTAAACTACTGTTCAAAATTGATTTTTATGTCTAAATGTACTTCAAAGTGACTATCAGAATAGTATTCGTTTGTTGCGTACACCGAGTGTGCAAAGCTCAAATCAACCCCCACTCCATCACCTCTAACGCACATCTAAACTACTGTTCAAAATTGATTTTTATGTCTAAATGTACTTCAAAGTGACTGTCAGAATAGTATTCGTTTGTTGCGTACACCGAGTGTGCAAAGCACAAATCAACCCCCACTCCATCACCTCTAACGCACATCTAAACTACTGTTCAAAATTGATTTTTATGTCTAAATGTACTTCAAAGTGACTATCAGAATAGTATTCGTTTGTTCCGAACACCGAGTGTGCAAAGCTCAAATCAACCCCCACTCCATCACCTCTAACGCACATCTAAACTACTGTTCAAAATTGATTTTTATGTCTAAATGTACTTCAAAGTGACTATCAGAATAGTATTCGTTTGTTGCGTACACCGAGTGTGCAAAGCTCAAATCAACCCCCACTCCATCACCTCTAACGCACATCTAAACTACTGTTCAAAATTGATTTTTATGTCTAAATGTACTTCAAAGTGACTATCAGAATAGTATTCGTTTGTTGCGTACACCGAGTGTGCAAAGCTCAAATCAACCCCCACTCTATCACCCCACCTATCAACCCCACACCATCAACAGTCATCCAAGCCGCGTCAAAGGATGGTACCGAATGGAAGAGGAATATCAACGCGTCCATAAACTGTCCAAACGTGCTTAAAAAAATTTCGAACGACCCCCACCCTTCTACCCTTAACCCACGTTCCCCCTAAAACGAAAAAAGTTTCTCCGAACGAGTTATCTCCGAGCGATAACGACTAGAGAAACAAAGCTACGGGGGATGGAGACGCATACAATTACGGGGGGGGTCAGAAAGTGGGAGTATGGGGGTGGAAAGGGGGTGGTCAGGGGTGTCCTTATCGCGCCTCAGGTGCCGCGTATTAGAGAACAGAAAGAAGTTTAGTCACTCGAGGAAGCGGAAAGAGTGTGTTCGCGCGCGAATGCCAACTTTAAATTGTGGCAGTTCCTTTTATCGCCCCTCGTAACCGTTAAAGAAGCGTCTCCGGGCTTCGCCCCGGCTTCGTTTTTATTTACCTTGTCGAGGATGGCCGAATAAGACCCGGTCAGGGGACAACATCCCGTAAATTGCCAAGGACAAAGCTTCCGACGCGACGCGTCGACGACGCTTCTTTCTCGGCCAACCCTTTCCGAGGAGGACCTCCTTGCCGAAGAGCGGACCAAGGAATATCGCGAAACTGCTGTTTTATAGCGAGCGGAACGCGCTTTTGTGCTCCGAATGCGCGTTTGTACGTTTATATCGCGAAACACGGCCTGGAAAAATGGCGAGCGAGGTGCGATACGGTTTCTAGGTGCTTTGGGAGGCTGTGCGATCCTTGATGGGCCGCAAACATTTTTTTCTTCGGTTTCGTTCCTTGTTGCGCGGACTCTGCGACGCACCGTGCGTCGGCCAAGAGGGCAAGAATAAAAAAATCAATATTTTTAAAATGTATATCTGTTTACATGAATCTATTTTAAAAATACCGTTTATTCATGAACATTCGCCAGAAAAAAGAAATCTGTAAATCGATTGAAACAGAACATGTTGCTTCCGTCATAATCCGACACGTCCATCTTTGTTGTGTTATAACCTCAAGTACGCTCATAAAGGGAAAACATTATACAACGTAATGTAAAGCGAAAAATTGAATAATTTGCGATGGATCATTTAGTTCAAGGTGTGTACTAGTTATTTTGGCTCCTTATAGGTTTCTACAATTATTATTTATCGTATTTGATTGATTCAAAGTGATCCGTTTGTTAAAACGCGAAATCGAAAAATCTTATAACTTTAACTAAGCTTTCATCTTAAATAGATTTTGCACTAGGATAAAGTAAATAAAGAAATGTATGTATTTGAGTTTAGTACGTTTGTATAGTATGTTTATATTTGATTTATATAATGTATTTGAGGGGAATAGCGATTGTTCGGATATCAGAGGTACTGGACTAATAATGTTGGTTAACTTGCCAAGAGTAGAGTAGGATCGATTGATTCAAGCAAGTAATATATGGCCTGAAAGTTTCATTTAGCCAGGCAGTCTCGTTTATACTGGAAACGGCCCAGGTCTGATATATCGCATACCTGTACTACTGTGGCTGCGTTAATAATTCGTTGAGTTTGACCACTAGCAGTAGTTCCAGAAACGCAATCTCCGCAAATACCAAGTACTTCTGCTACCATGAATCTTAATTCCGCATCAGCGAATCTAATTATACGGATCTTCCCCTTGGCCACTAATTATACAAGGCTCTGCAGCTCGCATATTTTCCAAACAGTATTATTAGGTTTAAACTTCGACTGTGAGAGAAAGAATACTGGCGATGCGGAATCGGAAACCTGTCTTTGTTAATGTTCTATTGTGTCTGCGTCTTTGAGGATTCATTAATTATACGGACATCTCGATACATAATAAGTATACTTCCATTATTCAATTAGAAAATATGAAGGTTTATCATTTTTTCAATAATTGTGGTTTCTATCATGTGAAAGAGCCCAGATAAAAGTATTATCTTTTTTCTCTTGAAACTGGGGCATCTCCATAACATTTTTAACTGATACTGAAATTTCGATATTAAGAACAACTACTCCTGTTATTCAAAGTACAGTGAATCCTCCATAAACGCAAAAAGACCGTACACGATAAATGCAAAACAATCTCCCCTCCACTGTAGTAATCTGATCTCGGCCCGGGTATATCGGTGTGAACCACTACTAATTCAACGCGAAGAGTCGGAGTCGTCGGCGCACAGTTCAAAGGCCCGCGCGTCCTCACAATGCAATATACCAATATAAAATCTTTTTTATTATTACTTATTTTTTTTATGAAACTTGCAACAAAAAAATTTGTGGCATTTTTCTGATTGAAATAAGACCAAACACGATATAATTTCAACTATATTTAGTGGTTTAATTGACGATGAACGTTTCGGGCGCAAGGGAGGACAGCGTACGGAAAAGAAAGAGACGCGCGGAGAATCTAGTCAGTCGTTTCGGTCCGCGCGCGGTCTCTCTTTATAAGCGCTGTCCTTCTCTACGTTCGCCTCGGCCTTTGAAGGTAAAAAAAAAAATAGTGTTCGCCTACGAAAAATGCAAACGAACCTCCCCGAGACTTTTGCGTTAATAAAGGATTTGCTGTACTTAGATTACAGTAACTGTTTGAAGGGTTTTATCCTTCCATTTACGAACAATAAAAGGTTGAATACTCAAGGCACCTAAACTGTATATAAAGTATATGAAGTAGGTATTCAAACGACGGGATTTTCTCCCTCCATGTTTTAACGATAATAAATTGAGTACTCAAGGCATTTACAACCAGAGTTGTGCTAATTCAATTACATTTATAATTCAATTACGTAATTGAATTACATTGTATTTCAATTAATAGTAATTCAATTACGTCGCAACTGAATTACTATATAATTGAAATACAATGTAATTCAATTACTAAGTATTTTAATCAGATGTGTAATTGAAATACAATATAATTGAAATACAATACAATAATTGAAATACAATATAATTGAAATACAGCTTTCCAAATTATAGCCCGGAACTTTGAAGAAAAGTGCGAAATATTTTTATGTTTGTCTTTCATATACTCTATTCCTCGTCCTCGTTCACAATACGTAACGCTATGTTATGTAATTCAATTACGAAGTATTTTATAATTGTACTCCATTGCAATTACGAATTACATTGTAATTTAATTGAATGAAGATCTGAATTACAATGTATCATAATTCAATTACAATGTATTTTATAATTGTACTCCATTGCAATTACGAATTACATTGTAATTGAATTGAATGTAGATCTGAATTATAAATTACAATATAACTGAATTACAATGTAATTCAATTACAATGTATTTTATAATTGTACTCCATTGCAATTACGAATTACCTTGAAATTTAATTGAATGTAGATGTGAATTATAAATTACAATATAACTGAATTACAATGTAATTCAATTACAATGTATTTTATAATTGTACTCCATTGCAATTACGAATTACCTTGAAATTTAATTGAATGTAGATGTGAATTATAAATTACAATATAACTGAATTACGGTGTAATTCAATTACTTTGTAATTATAATTCTGGAGTATTTCAATTGTGATTCTGCACAACTCTGCTTACAACACACGCGAAGTGGGTACTTGAACGAAAGGGCTTTCCTTGCACGATCTCGCAATGACAAAATATTATTTCTAAAACAATCTCTTTACCGTAGGAGACCGAACGAATTGTTAGAGATAAACTCTCATTGTTTACGAGCAATGCGCGATCTTCTTCTCATTCGAACGAGTGACAATTGACTACGGGGACGCGGCTAGAGCCATCGAGAGGCAAGTGCGCCGAGAGTCATTCGTTCCGCATGACTTCGGTACGCGCGTACACTCGGGGCGGTTTTAGTGCCACGCGGAATATCGTGGGAGTCGTAGTTTTACGAGGCCCGAAAGAAAAGTTCGGTCTATTAGCACGATGAAATGAGTTGCGCAAATGTTCCCGGGGCGGTGCAAGAACCCCAGGCCATTGTAAACTCGAAGCAGGGCTTACGGATCTCCACGTGTACACCCGCGGCCCCGAAGTGTTATCTGCCGCAATAAAAAGAGCCGCGCGAATAAGAATCGCGAACGAAAGAATTTCATTATTTTTCGGCTTTGGGGCGAGCAACCGGCAAACAAATGATTCCGCGAGGCACTCCGCCGTCTGGTTTATGAAACCGCGCGCCATTGTAAATTCGCAACTTATGGAGGCGTGTTCGGTTCGCCGCTCTCCATTTGTTGAATTGGATGCACTCGCATGGATGCAATTTTTTATTAGAGTTATACGTTCCTCAGGTTATGGCCGAGCTGTATCCTCCACCGCGTTGGTTTCGTTTATTTAAGCATTTCAGTGTTTCCAAATATTAGGGCGAACTCGCTGAACGTTCGCACGTGAATTTTCACGAATTCAATGATTCTGTTGGTATCATTTGTTTAAGCATTTTATTGTTTCCAAATATTAGGTAAATATTCGCTGTGTTTTCATTGCTTTCGTGGGGAGGGTGTCGGACTTTCGCGAATTGTATATTGTTGCGCTCGTTTCGTTTCGTTTAACCATTTTATTGTTTCCAAAGGATTGTTAGTAGAATTTGCTGAACGTTGTATCGGTAACCATTTTACGCTCTGCTGTTTGGCACGCGAATTTTGATGATGGCGAGGCGCTTGTAGAATCTCGAAACAACAGAATTTGTAAATTCAATAATTCTCCATTCTATCCACAAATACACACCGCAGTGTATCGATCACGAAGAAAATCCCCTCGGAGCGGAGCAAGCGCGCGAAAACCCGTATATCAGTGATCGATTCCTCCATCATGATTAGCCCCGGTGAATGAAAAAGGAGCCAGCTTCCCGTAACGAGCCCTTTTTTACGAGCAGTACACGTGTCGCAGTTACGTATAGCGTCGCTGTATGCGCCGTGCACTCGTCTATTATGCAAATACATATGCATGAACGATGCACGTACAATTCACTGTCGCCTGCACGTGTTACAAACGCCTGGAGATTTGCAGGTTCCATTTGCCAGCTGGCCGAAAAAAAGAACGAGACAGAGCGAGACAGAGGCAAACAGAGAAACAGAGGGAAGAGAGAGGGAGACAGCAAGGCTATACGATGGTACGAGCGGGGGGGGGGAGATAGAGAGAGAGAGAGCGAAAGAGAGAGAGAAGGGGGAAAAGCAACAAATTTACGCGGAAGTATTTTTCGGTGCGCGCGGCTCGTTAAAATTCCTCTGTATCTTTTCCGGGGGAATAAAAAGCTGGCCGATCTTATCGCCACGAAATTTATTCGGACCGGACTCTGTGCCGGCCGCCCCCGGCTACCATCCGCCCGCTACTTGCTACCATGAGATGAGTCCCGTGTACTCTAATCGCGGGCTATTTTTTTTCCACAGTCCCGTTCGCCCACGCCTTCGTCGAAATGGGACGACGCGACGCGCCGCGGGAAAACACATTTGTAAGCGCTGCTTGTTTAGTGGCGATAATTTCTAACGAACCCCGCCATCCCGTGCTCGGAACTGTGGAAGTGGACTGCAGTCGCCGTACAGTACGTTTTCGAAGTTCATGGGATGCGGAGGTATTGGAATTTTAGGATTCGAGTGAGGGGTACGCTGGATTTCAGTTGGCGTTGTTACATGGATGAGTTTTAGGATTTTTTTTGTAGGGGTGGGGGTGTGAGCTGCCCGGGGAAAGAGTGTTGAAAAGAGGTTGTGGTTGGTTCGAGTATACGAGTAAAGTTTCTGGTCATTTTAATTCGGCAGCCTGATTATTGGGCTGCGGATCTTCATATATACAGGGTGTCCCAAAATTCCTTCAACAGCCGGAAATGGGAGGTTCCTGTGATCATTCGAAGCAATATTTTCCTTTGCAAAAATGTTATCCGCGGCTTAGTTTAGGAGTTATTAACGAAAAACACGGACCAATCAGAGCGCGACCTAGACGCGAGTTGCCACAGTCGCCCCCATAGACATATAGAGATAGACTGCGCTGCCTGTACGAAGCGCTGAAGCCCACAATGGCGGCGTGCGAGAGAGAGCGAGCATTAGCCGGGGTCCATAGCGCTCTCTTTCTATTTGATGTGTCGACACATCAATTAGAAAAAGAGCGCTATGGACTCCGGCTAATGTTCTCTCTCTCACTCTTTGTACCGCGCGCCGCCATTGTGGGCTTCAACTCGCCCATAAGACGGCGCAGTCTATCTGTATATGTCTATGGTCGCCCCGGTGCGTCAACTGTCTATTGGGAAATGTTTCTCGAAATGTCATTTTGAGACACACATTGTGACATTTAGCAGGAAATTGCAGGTTTTTGGCGAACAAATTTAGTTTTTCAACATATCTACATATAATTTACATACTATGTAGACTCTCATTTTTTTTTTTTTAAATTGAAAAATATCCTCAAATATGTGTACAAAAGTGATGCCTCTCCGTCTTTAATGATTGTTTAAACATGTTTAAACAATCATAATGTATTACTATTGCACATCACTGGATTCGGGAAAGTCTAGAGAATCTTTTGCTGTAAAGAATAATACAATATCTTTTATAATAATATCATAATATCTGTTCAAAGTCGGAAAACGTGTTTTTCTTTCAAACTCAAATTTCTCAAAAACTGTGCGTGTAGGAGAAAAATTAAGACCAGATACGGAATCAGCGCTAAAAACTGCATAAGACACACCCAACAGTTATATGGAAACATTTTTGTTGTTGGACAGTGTAATTTGCTCCGTCTTTCCCTATAAGTTGCCACTTAATTTCCTAATTTTGAACGCCTGTCTCGCGGTGCCTATTTGGTCGAAAAAAAATGATTGACCAGTGAAATTTGAAGGAAATTTAATGCTCTTTCCCAAAATGGAAGACAAAAGTTCATAGGACCCACAGTTTTTGAGTAATAGGCGAAAAACCAAAACAATGTAATAAAAATCGTGGTTTTTTCCCCCTCCCCAAGTTAGCACAGGGTCCTCGAGGTCGAAAACTGAGATTCGACACCCCAGAGTACCCCTAAATAACAAGTGTCAAAATTTCATTAAGTTCGGAATATTTTCCAGGTAAAAGTACCTGGCGACTGGACTATAACGGTTGACTTCAAGCATTTTGTATCAAATTCTTCACCTACTCGCCGTCTTAACATCTTCCATCTGATCCGACGGAGTTGAATTTGGATTCATCAGTGAAAATGACTTTCACCCATTGTTGCCTTATCTGGAGAAGATGCTCTTTAGCAACTATATCGTGTTATATAATTGCGGATCAATTTCCCTATTTATATGTATGCTCGCCACTGTACATGATGTCAACTATTTGCGAATAGAATATCCACCTGCGAAAGCGTGCATTACGAATCGTTCATTCGCGCCGTTCGTTTTCGAGGAGAAAAACACAGAGTCCCAAAAAACGCAATATTCGCGGGAAAATATTGATCGGAGATAATCGATCGTAAATAGCCGATGGTTTTCCAGCGGTGCATCACGTGCCTTTAATGCGTCTGGGCAAATATTTGTAGTAACCTTCCAATTTCTCCGGTAGCGGGGCAAGAAAATTGATTCTGGCCGATGCGTTTGCGGTGGAGAACGGCTTAAAGGGCGGCTGCGGGGAGGGAGTGGTTCTGAAAGCGGAACGGAAGAAAGGGGAGACCGGAAGGGATCCAATGTGAAATACTGTTTCATTTCGCATTTTCATATAAACTACTGACAGACTCTTTTAGATGCAAATGCAACGTTTACCGAACTCGGCCCCGCGCGATGCATCATCGCCGCCCTGCCCCCCTTCCACCGTCGGAGAACCGACGATTTCTTCCGTTGCGAGTGCCCTTTCGTCACTCGGACTTCACGCTGAACCCTTCCTGGAAGGTTCAAGATCCTTGGCGGCTGCATTTTTGCCGAGGAACGAGAAGAATGTGAAGTTCTGATTTTTAGAGAAATGTTGTTGTGGACTCGGATTGCGAAGCTTAAATGCACCCGGTGTATTGTAGAGACGTTGTCTTATTAGATTAGCATGCGGTTTTTGGCATTGTGCGATTTTATATTTTATTTCTGATCTCTCATTTAATACTTCGCTCAGCATTCAACAATTTAAAAAGGAATGATACTAATATGTATAAAATATTGTAAGAGAATGTACCTTTGATGTTGAAGCAACATTAACGTTTATTTATATTTTGTATTGTATTATAAAAAGTATCACAATGTATTGAAAATTTATGTATTGCAAAATAATCTCTACCTAGAGATTCAAATTGTATTGAATAAAAAAAAAAACATTAAATAAATAAATAATAATAATTATTGCAGATATATTATTTTTCATCTTCATCCATATTTAACAATTATATAACACGTTTTTTAAGCAAATACATAATTTCGTTTCAAAGATATAACAAGAGTTTTATAACATTTACAATGTTTTTGAACCTTCAAATCTTGATATACGAGATACAATTGTTTAATTTTTTAAAAAAAAACTATTGCAGCTAACATTTTAAAATTTCGTCAACTCGTTTATCCAGCTGAGAAGAATGTACAGTGATTTTTCAAATTATTCGTTTGTTTCAGCATTATGATAAAAATTGATTTCAACATTCCATCGAAAAATATTTTAATCGTCGTGTGTCGTATGATATGTACACTACACGTACGAATATCTTTTGATATTTGATTTGATTTGATTTTGGTTTGAGGAACATGTGGAAAAAAATTTGCAACTCAGAAAATGTGTCGTGAAAGATATGTTTGTTAGCGCAGTTGTAATATTCGACGACAGTCGACCGGTCTTTGACAAATAGGAAAGGGAATCAACGTCACGTAAAATTAGAATGGAAATGCGAAAATGTGAAAAATTGCATCGGAGAGGCGGTACGCGAATGAAGCAATGTGTCGTTTTTTATAACGATGCATTGTGGCGCTGTATTACGATATTTCATTTTTACGCAGCGTTTCGTGAAACGTCCGGGTATGAAAGTAACGTTAAATAATTTATAGGTATGTTTAACATATCGTTACATTGACGTTCAGTTATTGTACGAAAACATTAAAATTATCATGACAATATAGAAATGGTTTCTATACTGAAACTGTTGTACGTTCTTCAGTAACTGATCCTGAAAAAACGTTAGCATAGCGATTATTTATATTTTCACATTGAAATTTTTATTTTTAAAAATATCTTCCAATTATAAATCTCGCAAACGCGTAGCTGTAACGTTTCGGGGATATGGTTGTACATTTCTTTTTTAGAAAAAGTTTATATTATACAATCAGTTTTTTTTCAAGTTAAAACGTTTCAAATATATTTGTAATTAATGAACCTTATTGATCTTAATAAAACAACATAAGTTGTCTTTTCATGAGAACAAAAAGAATTTTAATATTGTTATAACAAATTTGACAGCATAATACTTTCTAGTTTTTTTTTCAAAAACAATTCGACAATACAACTGTCTCGAACAAAATTTCTATTTCAGGAATTAAGAATTGATATAAATTGGTGACTTTTCAAGATCTGTATTTTACAATTTGAATTGTACGTACAGTACAGTTTCAACAACATCCAATAGCGATAAACGAGTGAACAGACTCGGTTTACACTGCTTTTAAAAAGGACACGTGACTGTCATTTCGTGAGACGTTCAAAGGATCACGAAGCTCTCGCCTTTAATCCTCGAATCCGTACTTCGCTGATCGAAGAAGAGGATCGGAACGGCACGGCGAAGATTACACGTTGGCTCGACAGTTCGCGAAAGTTGGCTTCGAAACTCCGCAACAGTTTCAACGGCATAATACTTTGGCCGGCAATAAAAGTGCACCTGCGCCTACCCAATGAAAATTGGCTCCTCCCTCACGTCACTATCTCAATAGTCTTTTAACAATAAAATTCCAGAAAAATCCCGTCGCCACCTAATATCTGAACTGGAATTTTCAAGAATATTGGAAACTACTAGTACCGAGAACAAAGTGGAACGTTATTTTCTCCATTCAATATACTTTTCCAGAAAACGATTTGCAAATTTTCTGTGGATATTGCGACGTATCAATTTATTTCGGACGAATGGGACGTTGGTCAATATGTTGGCGAAACTATGACTCCAGTATTGGTAGATATTTAGATATTGACAAATAATTAATTGCAGGTGGCAGAAACAATAATTGATCTTGGTGCAACTTTCGGAATTTTTATTTTAATACATTTTGGTGGAAGTTGGGATATATTCAGAGATAGATCTTGGTAAAGATTTTGATAGATCTTGGTAAAGATTTTGATAGATCTTGGTAAAGATTTCGATAGATCTTGGTAGATACTGATAAATCTTGGTAAAGATTTTGATAGATCTTGGTAAAGATTTTGATAGATCTTGGTAGATACTGATAAATCTTGGTGGAGATGTTGATAGATCTTGATAGAGAACTTGATATATCTTAGTAGATACTGATAGATATTGATAGATATTGATAGCTATTGATAGATATTGATAGATGTTGATAGATGTTGATAGATATTGGCAGATATTGATAGATATTGATAAATAATTAATTGCAGGTGACAGAAACAATAAGTGATCTTGGTGCAACTTTCGGAATTGTTATTTTAATACATTTTGGTGGAAGTTGGGAGATATTCAGAGATAGATCTTGATAGAGAACTTGATAGATCGTAGTAGATACTGATAGATATTGATCGATATATTGATAGATATTGATGGATATTGATAGATATTGAATAAATCGTGGTATATCTTCATAGATAGGATTTATTTTAAGTGACTGGCATAATATCCATAAATATTGATGGACCTCATTGATGTTGACAGATATTGGCAGATATTGATAGATATTGATAAATATTGATAGATATCGGTAGATACTGATAGATATTGATGGATATTCGTAGGCATTGATAGATATTGATACATATGAACCGATGTTAATTAATAAGTATCACCGATTTCGACAGAGAGACGTTAAACTGAAAATTGGTCAAAGCTAGTAGCGTCTCGATTTTTCTTCGACACGAAATTTTTCTACAGGTGCTTGGTAGTTCGCGTACTCGACGGCGAGCAAAAAGTGAGAGGCCGTTCCCCTAAACAATGAGAATAAGATGGTCGAAAGGTGGGGCCGGGGGGAGGGGGCAGAGGAGGTTAGTTTCTCGAAGTCGTCCAGAACGAAGTTTCCCCCGGATACTAACCTAAATACAAATCTCTGGCGTCGGTGGCTAAGCGGGAAAGTTCGCGAGTGTATATTAAATTATGTCACAGAGCAGCGTTGCGCAAACGGTCTCGGAAGTTGAGTTGTTTATATTTATCCCGGTCTTTGCTGGTCCCTGGCGAAACGGGGAGGGGTTGGTCATGGGGGGATGAAACGGAGCGGAGGGGAATGAAGGAGGGGGTTGGTTGCTGGTTTTCTCGCGGCGTCGGACGTCGCTGGGACAGGCACTCAGCGCGGCGTCCACCAAGACGCTTGCAAACTTTCCACTTAGAGCTTTTTACAGAGAGAGCTGCAATTTTTAGTATTTGTCGCGTTTCTGTATATTACCGTCTCGTCACAGCCGCAGCCCTGCAGAACTTCGCCACGTTTTTCTTCTCCGACGGTGCGTGCACCGCGGACCGATCGATCGCAGTTCTTGCCGGACGCGACGAGTCGCTGGCCGACCGAACTTATCAATTCATCAATGACTGTCTGTCGTCAGATACATACAATATAATCGTGTTTAAAATTTCTTGGCGTTTCGGTTTTGTGTAACGATGAAAATTGTTTTAGACGACACACAATGAGGAAGTCAGTTCTAGTGGGAATTAATTATTGCGCGAGAAAACAATTGACATTTTGTGTGAAAATTACTTTTAAATATTTGAGTAAAGTAAACAAAACATAATTTACAATACCGACTACTTGTTTATTCATATATAATAATAATTATTAATCTAATACTACATTCGTTAAAATTTTTTAATAGCCTCTTGCTTATTCTAATACTTTTCTTATTTTATATTCAAACTGCCTTATCATTTTGCCCGCACTACAAGTAAATTTTTGTAGAGATAATAAATGGTTTGAACGAGTTATTTGAATATTATTATATTATATTATATAAAAGCTAGTACCTTATTTTGTTGTATATTCACTTTCTATGTGTATATACGTACAAAGGAATGTTCATTGCTAAAAACCTTGATGTGCCTTATCATTTTGACCACCAGTGTAGATACGTCGACAAATATTGATGGAAATTGATATATGTTGATAGATATTGACAAGCATTGGCAGATATATCAATATCTATCAAGGCATTGATAAAAATTGGCAGATATTAATTTGCGTTGACATATTTGTGAGGTGTGGAACATAGTCAAAAATTGATATATGCGACAACAGATGTTGATTAATGTCGATGGATATTGATGAAGTTGAGATAATGATATTGATTGGCATGTATAGATAGGTACTGAGAGATATTAGGCGTTGATAGGTATTTATATAGTAGTATGTCGATGGATACTGATAGATATTAGTCGGCATTGATATTTAATTGATTGATTTTTACACATTGTATTGATAGATATCGACAGACATACCGATACTGATAGTTATTGGTAGTCATGGATAGTAACTGTGTGATAGACACTGATAGATATTAATTGATAGCTCTGAGCGTTGCACAGCTAGTGACAGATTGAACTACGGGAAACGTGAAACATGGTAAAAAAGTTAAAGTGTAAATAATTTCTAAAGAGTAATTCTGGCAGTAATAGTACGTTAGTCTAATAAATATAATAAGTTTGAGTGGTGGTCTCGCGAGTACGCAACCTCGAGTACAAGCAGAGCTTAATGTTGATTCAGGCGAATGCAAACGGTTGTTAAATTATTTCGGCACTACACACACATACACTGTACACGTGGCAAACAAAATTAATCGGCCAAACTGAGCGCTGTATGTGCTCAGCCTTCGGGACTATGTTTCTGAACAGAATTTGTTCGAAAGACACACGGTCGTTCGTCGTTCGTATACGTCACTACTGTTGCATTTTTGTAGTCGAAAGTTTTATCCGTAATCCGCCACAGATTCTGTTCGAAATGTAATAAATCGGTGGGAAAAAAAATCGTACATTGAATTTCATGGTCTCGTTTTAACGAGGAGGTCATTATCTGTGAGTTTATTATTATTTTAATCGGGAGAAAAATTTGCCAAATCCCCCGGACACGTTCCAACAGAATATGTTCGAAAGAAGAATTTTTCTTTCGTTTAAAGGGCTTTAAAATGGCTTCGAGAAGTCCCATCAAATTTTGCCGTGTCACTGCAAACGGTCTCCGCTTCAATAGACAAGTCTACACTGATTTGAATGGCCAGAAACATTTCCCAAACTCCGTAAAGACTTCTCAATTCGCAGAACTCTGGAGAACTTCGCGAGACTGACGGAAAATCATCTTTACTCTCTCGGGAGGCCTCCTGAGTGCGAAAGCATCTTTCAAAAAGTATTACTTAGTGCCGGAGAAAGTAGAGTCTTCACCATTCCAAATTAGCTCCGATAGCCTATGTTCTGAAGTTAGATTGTCCGGAAACGTTAAAAACTAGAATTAAGGAAAAGACACTGAACAATTGAAATTGCAAAATTTTTAAGTCAAGAACGATTCTCACCTATCCTACCTCTCCCTAATTCATGTTGAAATATATATGTAACATATTTACACAAGTATGAGCATTAGTTATAATTGTTATATTGAAACAATTACATTGTGGTACTATTATCATAAATAATTTTGCGCAAGAAGTACGTTTAAGCATAATCAAAAGTTTTTCATATATTCCCATTCATACATATAAAATTGCGTTTTTGTCGCAATTTTGACGTGAATGTGCCACGTGTTCCTCTCATCCGATTAAAATCATCTTTTGCAAAAATTATATTCTTACTCAATGACAGAATTTTAGGGGGCGGCACGGTGCACTGTGGTCTGAAAGTCAATTCTAGCGCGAATAAATTAAAAATACCAACTAACGTAAATCTGTTAAGATTTATACTTGTATGATAGTTTGATGTGTATACTAAAATATCAAAAGCAACATTAGTAAACCAAATCACCGTATTATTGTTGGCAAGACTGTCAACATTCCAGTAACCACATTTCGTTTTTCTGCGTTAGTCAATTGCTACAAATTATAACCTCGAAATATCGAGTTCTTTCTTGAAGTGTACATACATTGTGTGTGTAATAGTATCTTGTTATATGTGATATTATCAGTATGGCTGTAACTGGAAATGGTAGGTTTACGTTTCCTTGGCACACTTTATGATATATTTTATGAACTGATACTTTTTAAGAAAAATTATTCGAATGTCGTAAGTTCTACAAAATTTGCACGCATTTGCACGCGTTGCGAAGTATTTAATTTGAAAGCTTACCCCCGCATTCCCATTATCATTTTATTTTTATATTTTAGTAAACGTGTCTACGATCACCCGTTTATAGTTGTTCGAAGAATGGTTCAAATTGAAGAATTCGAAACGAGAGGATTGCGTTAGTGGATTACCAGAGGCTATTTGTAACGGAAGGAATGTGAGCGGACACAATATTGAAGGAATTTTAGAGAACTTTATGAAAAATATTGAGAACGTTGGAAAATAGGCAATAATTATAAAGATAGATCTGTGTCAAAAAATAAGACTTGGTTCGAATCTTCACGAGCTTGAAGTAGCAAGGGTTGGAAGGCCATTAAAAAATTTTAATGAATCTAGTATTAGATTAATAATTATTATATTAATAAACAAGTAGTCCGTATTCTCAATTATGTTTTATTTACTTTACTCAAATATTTAAAAGTAATTTTCACACAAAATGTCAATCTCTTCCTCGCACAATAATTAATTCGCACTAGAACTGACTTCTAGACCACAGTGCGGCGCGTGACAAAAATCTCGCAAAAAAATTGTCAGTAGGTATAGCTAAAGTCCACCGTACTGAACATAGTTTGATGGCTGATAGCCATGGGGTTCCGGACACTTGGGAAACTATCGTTGTACAGGGGAATGCGATTAATCCCGCGACCAGATCCGTGTGGCTCGGCAAATATTGTCGTTGCTTGGTAACTTTTCTGGCCGTTGACGCGGCGTGCACGGGGAGCGGACTGATTAAACAGCTTCCTGCCGAGTAATTAAAGAGCTGAGCCAGTGCTCTGGGCCTGGGTGCGTCGAGCAAACTTCTACAGGGGCGGTATCTGCTGTGGTCCTCCTTTCGCCGGTCTTTCGGCGGTCTTTCGGCCCGTTTTTCCTCTCGATCTCTCTCTCGAGAGAACATTCTCTCCCTCTCTCTCTCTCTCCGGGCAACTTGGATTAGATAAGTTTGCCGTTTAGCCAGCCCTCGATGGGCTTGGCTCCGGTTGATTCCAACGGATCCGATCGGTTCAGTTCGGTTCGGTTCGGTTTTGTTTGGTTTAGTTTCGAATGGAGTCTTTGGCCGTCTGTAAAGCGGCGCTCAAGTGGTTCCTCACTGCCATTGGCTGAACCAGTCCTCTCCAAGGCCATTCGCGCTGAAAAGTCTCGGCCTGACGAATCCCCGGTTCCCACGCCCGGATTCAATTTCCATCGATACTACGCTATTGTGCCAGAGTTTCTTGATACTCACGGAGAATTGACCGCGCGGACGGCGTGAAACGAGCTTCCTGCAGATTCCGTGGGGTTTGACTTTGCATTCGGGGAGGGGAAAAATCGTTTGACCCCGAAGATAGACACAGAGAGAGAGAGACAGAGAGAGAGAAATCGACCGAGAAGAAGAGAGAGCATGTTGACACGGGAGTTTGCGGCTTAGGGGATCAGGTTTTTGGAAAATTGTGTTTTTGGGCTGTTTTTGGAACGGTGCTCTCGAACGCTGTGGAAACAGTTTTGTGGATCAAACCTTTCAACTACGAAAGAAACTTTGTAAATAATCGTGGTTTAGGAGTTTTTAAATGGGTATGGTTCTATGCAGATTCGTGAAATTTTTAGTGTGTCTTTAGGGTGGTTTAGAGGATGCGTACAAAAATTTTCAAATTGAAAGCTCCACTTTTTTGGATGATATAACGATTTCTTTGATGCTCAATTTCTTGTTTGAGGCAAATATTTACTCGTTTCAGAGTTTACAACAACTCAACAACTGGATGTCAAGTCAGACTTTTTAAATATTTAGATGCCACTTCTGGAAACATGTATAATATAAATTTTCTTGTTTATTTTTTAATAACATTTGTCTTTTGTCGGGCGCCTCATTTGTGCATTCAAGTAATACTCCGTGAAGATGAACTCTGATGATCTCTAATATAATGAAACAGTTGGACACACATTTACAGAAACGTTGTAATACTTGGACAATTGTTTGAAGAACGTATAAAAAAATTAGCTGCGTGGAGGACTCATTTTTTAATGAAATATAACAATTTATTCGCGACTCCTCTCTTTTCAATTTCATCTTAGAAAATACTTCGTAAAAACATATTGATTTGATAAAAATGTCGATCAACGCTTTGGCGAACATGTAGCAAAATTTTTAGCTCGGAAAATTGTTTCCTCATAGAACGTAGCAATTTTCTTCAGCGTCATCTCTTTTTCGTTTAATATAACGCTCGATAAGCCCGCGCCCCTTAACGATTTTTTAACAACTAAACGGCTGGACATAAATCCACGAAACTTTCTCCATATTCGAACGCTACCGAAGAACTCGTAAAAAAATCTTCAGCTTAAAAAATTTATTTTCTAATAAAATAAAACTTTCTCAGCGATACCACCTTCGTATATCCAAACTCGATTGATTTCTGCAGAAAAAGATAACTCCCGTATAATACAGGGTGGACGATTTATCTGAAGACATTGAAATATCTCGAGAACTATGCATCGGATCAAAACAAGTGGGTAATGAAAGTTGTTCGGCGCGAAGGGGGACATCCAATGATACCAAACTCGACCCCCCACCGCCACCCCCTCAGGGTGGGGGATGGGGAAGATGAAAAACTTAAATGGGAACCCCCATTTTTCATTGCAGATTTGGATTCTCCAGAAAAAATACACCAATTTAACCTAGGAGTTTTTGCATTTTGGTTCACAGATGGCGCTGTAATGGACAAAAATCAAAATGGGTAAAAAATCGTTGAAAATGGGGATGTGTATATATATATATATATATATATATATATATATACACATCCCCATTTTATATATATATTTTATATATGTATTTTATATATATATTTTATATATATATATGTATATATATACACACGAAAGCACACATAAAAAAATCACGAACTTATCCATATTCCACGCAGAACACCAACTACTTTGCTCCACGCCGAGGTACATTTTCAAAAGAGGCTAAAAATTCGAAAGCACCGGTTCCTTTTCAGCAGAGAGGACTCCCAGATAAAACATTCAGACGAGTGCATCTTTAACGCGATGACGAATCAAGACGGTGGTTTACACGAAACAGAAGAAAGCGAGGTAGTGTAAGGAGTACACGAACGAGAGAAACCACTTTTGGATATTGCCGATATCGAGATCGATGCATTTAGGGGTCCGCAGCGGTCTCAATCCGCTGTCTAGTCACGGAAGAACAATGCAAATAGCGATCGGAAGCTGCTGGGAACGATCCCCAGGATGCCATTAGCTCCAAACTTCGCTACTCACCAAGATAATCTACATGTATTAGGTCTTGGAACGTTCCGCGTCGGTTTCTTGGCTCGGCCACGCTGCCTCCATGTTTATTTTCGGTCTTTCATTCGGCTAGCAATTACGCTAAAACCAAAGTAGGAGGAGTCCGAGAGGCTTGAACCCCAGCTACCGCGATGGGGATACATGTTTTTACCAGAGTCAAAGTTTCGTCTGATGTACCGAAAACAAACGGTGCTTTTGTCCGGGCGCAGTTCCTTTTGCAATCTCTACACGTTTCGTTTCGGTTTTGTGGTAATAATGTGGGGCACGTTCTCGAAAAAAATTCTACACCTTGGGAAATGGATTTCTTCAGATGGCTGTTGTCCCAGGGACACCGTAAAGCGTGATGTACGTGTACGAAAAGTTTGTAGATACTGTTTACTTGTGAAAAAAATTATAAAACTTTCACCATGTTTAGAGGACACTTCAAGTAATTTTTTAATAAAATACGACATTTTTGCTTGGGGGGTACTCTCTTCATCCTTTAAGCACTTTAAGCAACTAAACGGCTTGGCGAATATTCACGAAACGTTCACTATATTCAGAGAACATTTAGAGGAACGTATTAACTATTTTTCAAATAATATATGACAATGAACTCGAGGGGCCTCTCTTCTTTCTTTTAAAAATTTATAAAGCTATTGCTATATTTAGACATTACTTTGAAGACCGTGTAAAAAGAGTTCACGTTTAAGACGATTATTTTCTAATGAAATATAATTTTCAGTGTCTCTTTTTGTAAATGGACATTTTGAAGCTGTGGGTCACGAAGAACCCGAGCCCCGTCGTCAAGGTTAACGCTCTATCTATTGGGTCGTAACATAAGTTCGTAGAGGTTTTATTTTCGCTTTTGTCCTGAATCAATTTACCTACTTGTGTAAAAATTGTGTACACCATATTTTAAAGTGCTTTCTCCGCTTTACAAGTGTGTTCCAATCGTTCTCTTGAATAACGTAGTCTTGAGTAGCATAACATAACCTAAAATGGAATTTCCGGGCAGCAAAAATCACCATTTTCGGCATCTATTGTTTTCCGCTTTCCATCAAGGCCAGAACGCTGCGGAAGCAGCTAGAAATATCTGCTCCTGAGAATCTACAGAAATGGTTTGCCAATTTCAAAAATGGCAATTTCTGCTTGGAAGACACCCCACGCTCTGGTCGACCTCCCAAGTTGGACGAGGACCGTCTTAAGACACTTTTGAAGGAGGATGGCCGTTAAACGTGCAGGGAGTTGGCCAAGAAGATGGGCAGTAGTGTTATGACAATCTCTCGCCACCTTCAAACAATGGGATTTGCTCAAAATTCAATTTTTGCCCATTTCAGCGAAAACGGGCGTCGCTTACGAATTTCTATCCCGGGAGCTGTTTGTCCGATTGAGCTACATTTTTTTTTTTTGTTTTATTCGGAAAGGATTGAGCTATTACAAAATAATTTCTTCAAGCTCGAAAATAGACAACAGACCATAAGAGCGATGCTCTCGACTCGCCTCTACCTGAGACGAAGGTACACGGCTTACTTTACCAGCTCACTGTGACGCCAATATTAATGATACCATCTTTTTCAAGGACTCATTTTAAAGGGAAAACTTCCAGGAATATAATCATATTTTTTTCAATATTTTAAATCACTCCGACCACTCATCGAAAAAAACGTAAAGAAAGAATTTGTTTAAATTTTTCGACATTATAAAGTTGATTTTCGAGGATGAAAAAATCATTTTGTAATAGCCCAATCCTTTCCGAAGGAAACAAAAAAGAATGTAGCTCAATCGGACAAACAGCTCCCGAGATAAAAATTCGTAAGTGAGGCCCGTTTTCGGGTCTTCTCGGATCAAAAATTGAAAACTTTGAAGGTGCTGCCATTTCTTAAAAAATTCGAAACAGGCAAAATGATGACTTAAACCCCCCCTAATTTCACATGGACTACAACATATTTTATTTAGAACAAAATCGACGATGGTGCCTGCAAAAAGTGATCGATTTGGCATGGAATGACCCCTATGTCAATATGAAGAAGAGGAAGGAGTGGATGGAATTGGGAGAAAGGCCAAAGCCAAGAGCTAAGCAAGATCTCTAAGAGTATGATCTACGTTTGGTGAGATTAGGAGAGTATAGTGCTCTGGGAAATGATAGAGAACAACAAGACGATCGACAAGAACCTCTATATAGCCCAGTTGCAGCTTGTAAACGAGGGTACCATTTAGAAAAGACACGATAGAAAGGGACAAATCATCTTGCTGCATGAGAACGCGCGACCTCACACGGCAAACATCGTCAAAACCGCCCTCCGAGAACTCGATTGGGAGGTTTTTCCGCATCCGCCGTACTCTCTCGACTATATCACCCTTTTGACAACAATGAACACCTCAAAAACTGGCTAGACAACTTCTTTGAGCCCAGGCCCGGCAATTTTTGGCAAAACGGCATCAAGAAACTGGTCGAGAGATGGGAGGAGGTCATAAACAATGACGGAGAATACATAATTGATTAGTCTATTGTTGTAATTGTTGTAATATTGAATAAAAAGGATTGATACAAACCCCTATGAACTTATGTTACAAGCCAATATAGTTTCAGGAACGATAGGTAACTCCATTCTTGCTCAGAGATACTTTGATCGCGACCGCTGACCACTGGTGTCCCGGCACCGAAGGAACGGGAGCAGTTAGGGGAGTGAAGTTGGTGACAGAAGCGCACAGCGATTGAAAGGCATGGGGGTGTCATGGTGGGGTGACTTGCTCGGCCTCCGTAAAATTACTCCCGGCCATCGTTTGGCCCCCGCCGCTCTCCCATGGACACGTGGAAAATACGTATGAGGGGCCATGAAGGGTAGACGGAGACGGGAATTTCTCGGCAGAGAAATTGGGGGGCCGTGATGGGGCCTGGATGGCTCTATGTACATCTACTTAATGCCCGCCGCTATCCGGAACAAATTACTCGAGGGACCGGGAAATTAAGTCGACATCTTCACGGGCTTCACCGCGTGGGGATTAGTTAGCATAGAGAGACATTCTTCCGTCCGATGAACAACCGTTTCCCTTTTGTTCCTTTGCAAATTGCACCAGGCGCCGCGCCCGGATGTCGTTATTGTGCAGGTGCCGCGCCACCCCCATGGCCGACTCACCCCCCGCAAAAGGTCCACTCGTTCCTCCTGATCCCATTATCTAATGGGGCGGGAAACCCTTATGTCATTTTTCGATCTTTTCGGATCGATGCCGCGGATTCTGTTAAAAACTCTTTCTGTACTATTTTTGCTGCAGCAAAGTTCATTATCGATTATTAAAAATTGGCACATTTTTGCCCTCTCAGGCGCCACTAAAAATTGTTGTACCATTACTCAAACTATTGTTTACATTATTAGATATATCGGTATCTAATCAATTAATAAACATTTAGGTATTATACAGATTTCATATACATAAAATTTCAAAAATCATGGGGAACGGAAATATTCCAGCGATGAAGAAATGATTCATTTTCGAGCTAAAATAGCTCCAAGTGCAAAGGGTTAATACCAGAGATAGAGGGAGTTTAAGTCATCAATTTGCCCAACTCGAATTTGTTCTGTATAAAATACAAGCGTTTAAAGTTTCCAATTTTCGCTCAACTTCTAAAGGCAGAAATTCGTATTTGTGCTAATAGGTTGTCGACAATCGGGATGTTTGCAGTTGATGACAGGGATTCCGATTAAAATTACGTATTGCATAATGTAATACATAGAAAATTAGGGTGGGTTTATGTCATCACATTTTTTAATTCGAATTTGTTTACAAAGTACAAGCCCTTGGAGTCCATAATTTCTATTTATCTTTATGTTCAATTTTCATTTTGGAAACTATTTTTATTATCACCTGAACGCTGTGGTCTACTGCAATAATTGTTTGTTAATCTAAATATTGATTCTTTGTTTTAAATTATGAATAAAATAATGGGTCACTGAAAGTCGATGTTCTTCCAACTGGTACGAGAATCTTTGATAGAATGTAACTATCGTTAATTAAATTTGTTTAACGAATTTACGCAGCCGAAACTGATTTAATCGTCTATTTAGCTGAACAATCGCGATAAATCATACTGTTTGCGTCAGTGTGACACCGTGTACGCAAGTTGGTCCGTGTAGAAGAGAAAAAGTTGCGGTGGAGGAATTATTAGTTTGGTTAGTGGAATGGGAAGCGCCAACAGGAGCATCGTTGTAAGACGATGAAGTAATTACGGATGCGTATTTCAAAATGGCTGGGGTTCTTGCATATTAACAACGGCTGGCGTGGAAGGAACGTTAATAATCACTTAACGGGCTTTAAAGTTGCATCGCGCGGGTCGGCTGGGCTTAGTTTCGTTCGGGATTTATGGCTGTGCAGTTTCGAGAACGCCCACCGTATATAGTTATACATTCCAACGGAACGATGGTTTTCACCATTGCGTCGTAACATTCATCGGGATTACCACTGCTTAAGCTGCCTCCCTACATTCCAGAAAAGTGGCCCTTCATTGTTGATTCCGAAATTATTTTTCATTCCTTCCGAACGTTTATTTCAGCTAACCACTTTTTCTTTATTTCGAGCTTTAACACACAGCACAAGTTTTCGTTTGACACCGATTACTGAATTTTTCGTTTGATACTGTAGGTAATATGTAATATTACTCAATATCGAAAAAGTGAAGTTCTACAAATTTTTTCAGCTGTTCAGTTATTGAACGTTTCTTAAGGGGCGCGTCTTTATCGAGCGTTGTTCGAAATTAAAGAGGATTGACACTTACCGAATCATGTTATTAAAAAGTGAACTTTTTTCAAGCTGAAAATTTGTGTACACTCTCTTCGAATCATTGTCTGAATGCAGTAGGTATAACTTTTTGAGTTGAATATTTTTGTGCATATTCCTCGCAGTCTCGGATTATCTGGCAGATTCAAATTTTGTTAGCACAGTAATGTAGCAATATCTTTCCAACGGCTGTATTCTGTACGGAGACATATCGTGTAGGGCCATTATTTCTTTATGACTGCATCTACCGCGTCGAACACGCCGGGAGTACAAACGCAGAAAACGACAGCATGTGAATACAGATCGCGCGGCCCCGGCCGGAGCATACCTGTGTGGACCACTACTAATGCAATTACAAAACTCGTTTATTTTTCGTTATTTTTTTATGGAACTTTCACCAACTTATTTCTGGCATTTTCTGATTAAAATGACACCAGACACGATATAATTTCCACTGTACTTAGTGATTTAATCGACAATGAAAGTTCTTTTATTGCGATTACATTGTGAGAACACGCGAGCCTTTGAACTTTGAACTTTGAACCGGTAACGGCGACTGTCCGCGTCCCTTTCTTTCCCATACGCTGTCCTTCCTTGCGCCCGAAACTTTCATCGTCGATTAAACCACTAAATACAGTTGAAATCATATCGTGTTTGGTGTCATTTTAAACAGCAAAATGCCAGAAATTAGTCGGTAAAAGTTCCATAAAAAATAATGAAAAATAAATTAAGTTTTGTAATTGGATTAGTTCACACCGATATACCCGAGCCGAGAGGAATAAATTCTGGGTAGAAGGCCGCGGAGAAATATCGCCACTTTACTGTATTTGAATGCAGAGAAATAGGAGTGCGTCACATGTTAATTGTATCCGGGAATGACGCAAGCAGCAATTAGCGTAAGAACAGCACGCCACGAGAACAATCTGAGGGCGCAACGCATTCGGTCGAACATGAAGGCGATAAAAAGAAGTAACTGCTCCGGAGACTGAGCCGCTCGCTAAAAGAAGTAGGCTGCTAGAGCATTTCAACTTCCAACTTCCTTTAATAGTTTGGCGTGCGGCCTCGGTATTATGCCGATGGAGGAATTAGTTTTGCGGACGGAACGGCCGGTTATTACTGACCTCGCCGGGACCGGAGCCAGCGTTCTTTATTATTAACTTCGCCATTTGCAATGGGGCCACCCCCCCACGCGACCACGTGGCTGCCAACGAGTGTGTTCCAGAAAAACGACTGGCTTTTTACAGTCCTCAACTATTTCTTCCGTGGTATCGCCTTCCAATTAACCTCACCCTCGCTGTGATTACGCCACTTCATCTAAGCAATATCTCAGCCTTTCTTCTTCATTGACAGAATGTTTGTACCTTTCTAACAAATTCAAAGGGGAAGTGATGACTCAAATCATTCACGGAATATGTAATTTTAGTCAAGACCTTATCGATCAGAAAAATATCGATTTTGACGACTCATATTTTGAAGAACCCTGTAGCAAATGTATACTTACGAGTTTAAAATTTATTTGCAATTTAAATTTTGTATGTCGTCTTTTTACAAAAAATGAAGAATTGTTTGAAAATGCTGTATTCGACTGGTAATGTAAAAATAGCTGAAAAGGGATGTAGAACATTTCGAAATGGTGTCAATTTTATTATCGCATACTCAGCAATAGTTTAAATAAATAGAAATGAAGTAAGGGGATGGTGCAAACCATTTGTTAGCATTTAAAATGTAAAAATGTTAAACAGCAACGATGGTTCTAGTTCTTCCGGGTATCAAATATGCTGTGTCCCTTAGGCTGCGGCGCGTACACCGAAACAAAAGCAATTTGCATTGAAATTACGTTGCATCGGCGCGATAACGAGACATATATTACGGCCGGCGATAAAGCCCACGGGCGAAGCGACATTTACGAAATTTATATCTAGCCAGCCGTGTTATATTAAAGTACAGGATGAAGTAATTTACAATTTGTTACGTCGCTATCAGTCGGAATTACCCGCGAACACCTAGTCCGTCACGTGCCCCTGTTTCTCAACCATCATCGCAAAATCATTCAACCACCACCGAGCTGCTAGTTGCATCCGACAGCCATTTTGCTGCACCACGTGCACTATACATATGTATACCAGCCAAATTCAATTCTAAATTTTTCTAAACATCTAATCTCCTCAATGTGATCATTATTAGTTATAAATTTATATTTTACCTTTAAATAAATATTGAACATTTCCAAATTGACTGGACTTAAGTTATAAATGTAAATTCGAATATTTTCAAATATCCAAATTTAATTATTATTCTTCTTAAATAGTTTTGCCTCAATTTTGAAGTATTTGTAAATACAAGCTTCGCCCTTAAATGTAATTTTCAATATTCCTAAGTTTAAGTTTAGACTTTAAATTCAATTTGGAATATTTCTAAATATAAGCTTCGCCTTTCCATTTCATTTTCAATATTCCTAAGTTTAAGTTTAGACTTTAAATTCAATTTTGAAGTATTTGTAAATACAAGCTTCGCCTTTAAATTTAATTTTCAATATACCGAAGTTTAAGTTTAGTCTTTAAATTCAATTTTTAATATTTCTAAATATAAGTTTCTTCTTTAAATTTAAATTTCAATATTCCTAAGTTTAAGTTTAGTCTTTAAATTCAATTTTGAATATTTCTAAATATAAGTTTCTTCTTTAAATTTAATTTTCAATATTCCTAAGTTTAAGTTTAGACTTTAAATTCAATTTTGAATATTTCTAAATATAAGCTTCGCCTTTAAATTTAATTTTAAATATTCCTAAGTTTAAGTTTAGACTATTTAAACCCAATTTTCAGTATTTCTAGATTTTGAAGTTCGTTTACATGTAATGATAAACCGTTCCAGACATTTAATTGTGAATGTTTCTAAAAATATTCTGTTCCTCGTTTTAAATTTATGTAGTGTCCATTACAATCTATTTAAAATTTTAAATATTGTTTATGCATTTAATTTGACGTGTTCTGTCTATTCTATTTTCTAAAATTGGTTTTGGAACGTTTGAAACTAAAACAGGTTTACGCGTTTGAGGGAAACGTTGCGGGATTAAGGAAGAATGATAATGATAGTGATTCGGAGATTGTAAATGCGAACGAAAAATATTGTGTGATTGGGGACGATCTGGCTGGAGATAGGATCGTACGTATGGCTTCATATTTTCCATTAGGTGCAGCAAATTGCCGCGGTGGTTCCGCGTTAAACTGCAATTCCGATAACGTAACCACAAGTTATCGATGTCCTCGAGGCTAAAGGAAAAGCCGCGTTTTGATCAAATAGTGTACAACGAATCGGGCCTGGCTTTACATTGACGTGAACCGATGTTTCCTTCACGCTAATGCTTTTGCAGATTGCAGCTTTTGTGCATTTCGATATTTATAAAACACTTCAGTTCATTTACTTGAGAGACAAGTGCTTTACTAATTTTTAATAAACGAATGGTTAAATACAAATTTATAGAACTTTGGGTGTGTTTCAAGGGTAGGTTGGAAAATCTGCACGAAAATTTTGGTAAACCTTGGTAAACTCACTTTTAAGACGACATAAAAATTGTGTATGCGTGTATTAATAAAAAAGATGATCTTATTATGTATTACTCATTTGGATTCTGTTGTGGTGGTCTCCGATTTGAGTATTCGGCGGCTCGAATTTGTCATGTTTGACTGATTATAACTCGATAACTGACCATTATTGGTCAGAAAGATTACATCTTTCGTTCAGTAGAACATAAGCTAGAGCATATGAAAAATCCAACTGATTTTACCGGGATAGATTTTCCATATGATTAGTGCGGGGTTCTTTCGGGCAGTGTCAGCTCATGGGGTTGAAAGGATACTGGAAGAAGCGCTCGATTTCTTGTCGGGGCTAGCCCGATGCGGGTGACACGGTGTACAAGACGGGTTGCCACGGGAAGAGCCCTCGAACCGTGGGATCGTAGTTGCAGACACGTCGTTGAACAACGGCATTCACGATTCTGAAGTCGGTAGCTATTGCGCAGGGGCACCATTAACAACCTAATTCGTCCCACGGGGGTCCTTTAAGTGGCATCCGCCTCGAGAAGACCCGAGGCGAAGACGCGGGGAGGTGATGCGACGGCTACGCGTCGAGAGCGCGAGATTTTTGTCAGCAGGCAATCTGCATAGATTTACATCCGCTTAGTCGCTTAGTTAAACGCTTTATCAAAGTCACCTTCGCCCGCGCGCAGGTCCCGAACAGCGCCTCTGGGTAATAGACGGTCATTTCTCGTATGACCGAGTAGCCCGCGCCGGGGAAACCTCACGATTCCGCCCTCGTTTTGTCAGCCGTTCATCCCTAACACGGGACTTCAATTATGCTTACAGACCGCCGTACCACCTCCGCCAATGTTTCCTCTAATTATCAGCTGTTTTCGGCCACCCACGCCCTAGGCAAATGCTATTTTACGAGCGAGTTACCTGTGTTTCTGAACTTCCCTGTGGATCGATCGGTTTTTTGCCGCGATTTAGGAGACTCTGGTGAATGAGACCGATTGCGTTGTGTGTTCGTTATTTTAGTCATGGTGTAGTCATGGTTTGTGTGCCATCATTTTGCAGAGTTCCAGTTCGTTTGTGGGATACAAGCGTTTTCAGCTGAAAATCTTTCTTTTATTTTGATCTAGAGGGGTCAATGTATTACTAAAATATCTTTTTAATTGAGTAATTATGGACCAATTAGTATTAACTCAGTTATTCGGTATCAACCAAAATGAGGTATTAGAATTTTACCATTATTTCTCTGTGAAAGATAGAGGATTGAAAATAAATGAATCAATAGACTCATATTAGTTCTACTTCGGAGTATTTTTTCAAAGTTTGAAGACCCGCAACCATGGCTCAATATTTGTTCTTATAGAGCAGGGGTAACATCCGATTGAAATTCGAAGATCTAGTTTGAGAAACTGTAGAATTTTACCATTACTCTCCTGTGCACGGTAGAGAGTTGAAAATAAATGAGTCAATAGACTCCTACTAGTTCTACTTCAGAGAATTTTTTCAAAGTTTGAAGACCCGCAACCATGGCTCAATATTTGTTCTTATAGAGCAGGGGTAACATCTGATTGAAATTCGAAGATCTAGTTTGAGAAACTGTAGAATTTTACCATTACTCTCCTGTGCACGGTAGAGAGTTGAAAATAAATGAGTCAATAGACTCCTACTAGTTCTACTTCAGAGAATTTTTACAAAGTTTGAAGACCCGCAACCATGGCTCAATATTTATTCTTATAGAGCAGGGGTAACATCTGATTGAAATTCGAAGATCTAGTTTGAGAAACTGTAGAATTTTACCATTACTCTCCTGTGCACGGTAGAGAGTTGAAAATAAATGAGTCAATAGACTCATATTAGCTCTGCTTCGGCGATTTTTTTCAGAATTTAAGTCGCTCGTTAAACGTCCGAGGAAATTCATGTCGGACACAACAGGGATTCTGTACTATCTGAAACAAGTCCAGCGAATCTAGAATACCGGGAGCAGTAAGAATAAATAATTCGACTAATAAATTGGGTAAAATGAATTCGGAAAAGATTGTCGGTGTTCCAGGGAGCGAGAGGGCACTTCTGGTACTTATCTTGGCGCGCGCGAGCGGTACCGGGAGCGTGGGCGGTTAATTAAGAGAAGAGGAAAATTGCCGGAAGGGACAGACAAATCTCGTAGAGCACATTATTCCCTATCATCGCAGGTAAGGCGAGGATAAAGTAGGCGGCCCGGTAATCCGTGATTAATGATTCCGTACTCGCCTCGGTCGTGGCACATACTTCATTACGATCGTTTCTTACCGCCATCGGGAGTGGCCACCCATTAATATACCTTCCACCTATATCAATGATGGATTAACCTACTTGCACGTTATTACCGGTTAGATCGCGTTCTCCTCGTTTATTTGCGGACTAACCAGTCGAGCGGCCGAGTCGGGAGAGCTGAAGCGTCGCGTCGCCGTTCCTCTTCTTCTTCCTCTCGTACCACTTGCTCTTTGCCACTCAACCAGCTTTTATTAATGAACCGACGTCATTCCGAACGATCCCCGGCTGCGCGCCTGGGCCTGCGAGAAACGTTTAGCGGTCTCACCTGCTCGCAACATAATGAGTAGTCGCGCCAAAGAACTATCATCACCGGGAAAATGAAGTTTCCGGATCGGTTTTCGAAAGTGCCCTTTGAGTGAGAGGCGCTGAAAAATTCAGGCTAGTGGCGTCGTTGTTTGACTTATTTTTCGCTGCAGTTTCGGGGGCGTCGAGTGAGTGGCACATTGTGGAAAAAATAAAATTGACAGCAGAGTCTGTACAATGTACAGAGTTGGAAAATAGAGATTAATTTTTTACTTTATTCTTTGGGGGTAATTTTTGGGAACAATCCTTTGTGCGACACCTATCTAAAAAATCATGGTTAACACCAAGTCATACGACTATTTTCCATAAATGTTTCAACAGTGTCAAGTGAGTGGCACATTGTGGAAAAAATAAAATTGACAGCAGAGTCTGTACAATGTACAGAGTTGGAAAATAGCAATTAATTTTTTACTTTATTCCTTGGGGGTAATTTTTGGAAATAATCCTTCATGCCACACCTATCTAAAAAATCATGGTGAACACCAATTCATATGACTATTTTTCAAAAATGTCCCAAGAGTGTCAAGTGAGTGGCACATCGTGGAGAAAATAAAATTGACAGCAGTCTATGTACAATGTAAGGGGTGGAAATTAGAAATTAATTTTTTACTTTAATCTTTGGGGGTAATTTTTGGAAACAATCCTTTGTGCGACACCTATCTAAAAAATCATGGTGAACACCAATTCATATGACTATTTTTCAAAAATGTCTCAAGAGTGCCGAGTGAGTGGCACATTGTGGAAAAAATAAAATTGACAGCAGTCTCCGTACAATGTAAGAGGTGGAAAATAGAAATTAATTTTTTACTTTATTCTTTGGGGGCAATTTTTGGAAACAATCCTTTGTGCGACACCTATCTAAAAAATCATGGTTAACACCAAGTCATTTGACTATTTTTCAAAAATGTCTCAAGAGTGTCAAGTGAGTGGCACATCGTGGACAAAAATAAAATGAATAGTAATTTCCATGTGATGTATGTATAGAGAATAATTTTAATGAATTCTGTATTGTGAGAGAGATGCAACTCTAATTAATTCTGCTCTAATTCAAATGAATTTCACATTAACTATAAACTTTGTGCAACAATCCTCAATCACTATCGTAGACAATTTTGAGTGAAGTTGTTCTTTATTATTCAGGTGCTAGTCTACATACAATAAAAACTAGATAATTGAAAACAGTTTAGACGTTGGCATGCATTGTGGTTCCCCGTCAAACAGGGGTAAGTCAAACGAGAAACTGGTACAGGATGAAACTAATAATCAGCGACCGTTGTTAGAGCTTTCAACCCCCACGCCCACCTACCAATATACTATCCCAAACATTATGAAACTACATAACCCAAGCACAGAAGCTCGTTCTCGAAAACCTGCGCGTTCCCTTCTAGGCTTCCCAACCAGTCTTTGTGATGTGTGTACGCGTGTTTCATCAGTCTAGGAGGAACAATAGACAGAATGACAACGCATTGTCCCACGAAAACGAAAGCGGAACACTGTCATTAGGAACTTCTGGCACTACCTAGTATGATTGGCATTTTTCGAAGAATTTTCTGCGGACCCATGATGGACGAAAATTTTCAAAAAACAGAACACTGCGAGTGGAGCTGATGTGGAGCTACGATGTCATTTGTTTTCAACCCTGTGTTACCTTTACGAGAGGGAGTCGAAACTTTGAAAGATCATAAAGCTGGAATTTCCATAATCGAGACATTATTCCATAAAAATAATTATAGAACTCTATTGATAGTAGCAAAAATTTTGAAAAAAATCTCTAAAGTATGACAAATACTCATCTACAAGCTCATTTATTTTCAACCCTTGTACGGCATAAAAAGTCATTGGACACATCCACAATTTCTCAAGATTACAATTTCAGAAATAAACTACGGTTCCATAAAAATAATTATAAAACAATAATGACGATGACTAAAATTTTGAAAAAATTTCCAAAGACGTAGCTCATACTCCTCTAAAACCCCATTTATTTTCGATCCGGTATCTCTCATACAGAAGCCAGTGACTCCAGAAGTTTGGCAAGACTAGAACTTGAGGAGAAAAGATACGGTTCCATAAAAATAATTATAAAACCATAATGACGATGACTAAAATTTTGAAAAAATTTCCAAAGGCGGAGCTCATACTCTTCTCAAACCCCATTTATTTTCTATCCGGTATCTCTCATAGAGAAGCCAGTGACTCCAGAAGTTTGCCGAGACTAGAACTTGTGGAGAAAAGATTCGGTTCCATAAAAATAATTATAAAACCATAATGACGATGACCAAAATTTTGAAAAAATTCCCAAAGGCGTAGCTCATACTCCTCTAAAACCCCATTTATTTTCGATCCGGTATCTCTCATAGAGAAGCCAGTGACTCCAGAAGTTTGCCAAGACTAGAACTTGAGGAGAAAAGATACGGCTCCATAAAAATAATTATAAAACCATAATGACGATGACTAAAATTTTGAAAAAATTTCCAAAGGCGTAGCTCATACTCTTCTCAAACTCCATTTATTTTCGATCCGGTATCTCTCATAGAGAAGCCAGTGACTCCAGAAGTTCGCCAAGACTAGAACTTGAGGAGAAAAGATACGGTTCCATAGAAACGCCGGCGCGGTTATAGTCGATAGCGAGGATCTGGAGGACAAGGAGAAGTCGGTTGGCATAAATCAGGCTTGGGTCAGCGGCAGATAGGGTGTAATTACCGGGGGTATGATTATTCGGAGGAGGGGGTTCGTTAGAGCTGCGTACAGCGACGGAAAGAGCGGGCCAATGGAAGACTGTGTAATTTCAGGCCGTGGAACAGAGACGAGAAGGAGAAACGATGCCACAGTGCTACAAAAAGACCGACCAATCTACATACATTTACAATGCACGGGTTTTGTTGGCCTGCCCCGGCTGCCGAACTCTGTCCTGCTTCGATCGCAGGCTCTCTGTCCGGCGTGCGCTGTCGAGTTGGGTTAGGTGTCGGTGGCCGTCAGCCGTTTTATATCGGCGACAAGCTATTCTTTCTACTCTGCGGGACAGCCGACGGTTAAACGATCGCCACGGATCTTTGTCCCTCGGGTAACTGACCAACTACACACGATTTTTGCTTCTTTTTCGTTTTCGATCAGAACCTGGCTGAAAGATGCATCGTGGTCTGTGGAAATCGAGGCGAGGACAGTTGATGAATCTTTTTTTTTCTCTCTCTCCTTTGCTCAGTATCCTTTGGATACCTGTTGGGAGATTCAGTGTCGGGGACTCATTCGATCGGAAGAGACGAATTTTTTATTGTTTAGAGATAGTGGAAACTCGTACCGATGATCTTGACATTTTTGGAGGTTGTAGTTGAGATATGCAATATTAATCTTGAATTTGTTGGGCGATCCTGAACTAATACTGAAAGATAAGCTTAATTTGAGTTGAGCTACACTAAATTGGGCATTGATTTGAATAAATGTACATTCGCTGTAGAACTTGAATGATCTTGAATAATTGCGGAGAGATGATGTAGAATTTATTTAACCTAATGTAGAATTAACGTAAACTAACCAAGAGCTAATATAGAATTAATTTGAATCAGTATAAAATTAATTTGATCAAACTAGACTTTATTTGTATTAATCCAGAATTAATTTGGATTAATGTAGAATTAATCTGAGCTGATATAGATTCTATTTATACCAGTGAAGTTATATTTGAATTAATATAGAATTAATCCAAGCTGATACAGATTTCATTTACATAAGTGCAGAATTAATGTAGAGAATTAATCTGAGTTATACAATAGAATTATATAATTTAAATTACTATGTGCACAATTAATGTAGAATTTATTTGAATGACTGTAGAAGTAAGGTGAAATTAATCTCACAATCAGTTAAGGTATACTTAATTCGTATTTAATTTCTATGGAAGTAACTGTAGAGTTATAATTATATTGGATGAATATGTGAAGCTGATACAGATTTCATTTACGTAAGTGCAGAATTAATGTAGAGAATTACTCTGAGTTATATAGAATTATATAATTTAAATTACTATGTGCACAATTAATGTAGAATTTATTTGAATGACTGTAGAAGTAAGGTGAAATTAATCTCACAATCAGTTAAGGTATACTTGATTCGTATTTAATTTCTATGGAAGTAACTGCAGAGTTATAATTATATTGGATGAATATGTGAAGCTGACGTGAAATTAATTTAATCTAATCCAGAGTTAAAGTGGAATCTGTTTGTAGAATTAATTTGGATTCACGAGGTAACCTAGCAGAATGTATTTGTAATGCTCATTCCCCAATGATAAAGAAAATAGGATTGTGTAAGCTGGTTCATGGAGAGTATGAATTCGCATGTATACAAGCATAAGTTTCGCGCACGTCAACGCCTAAAGCCGAAGAGGCAGAGCTGATCATTATTCCAGAGATAAATACGGGTCGGCTAGTGTTGCGTTACTCTATCCGCAGACGTCAACTGAAGCAATTACATATTGCTACACGTATGAATGGACAATGGCCGCGCATAATGAACATATTGCAGAGCCGCATCGGCGTATGGGATGAGTGCATGCCACATTTATGCGGATTCGTGGACAATTTGACTGGAAACCAATTGCTAGCTGCCCGGTCGTACACTCTCATAATTACGCGATTCCCAGTGACAAATGTTATATCGCCGCTGTCAAACGAACCCGACGCTGCTGCCCGCCCTGCTGTCTGTCGCTCTTTAATCGCCGTCTGATCGACGAAATAACGAATACACCGGACTCTTCTGGGACTAAATTCCGATTCCCATTGACAACGAATTCGCCAACTCTGTGATATTCGACGGGAAACGTGACGAGACGTGTTGATTGCTCGATTGCGCGAATTTTCGACCAGCTTTCTATACTAATTTTTACTGAAACTGTCTATTATTCGAATTAGCAATGGAAAATCGTCCGTAGTTCGTGGACCGATTTGAATCGAACAATGCAATGATTTAAACGCCTCTTAGTTTGCCATGTATCACAAAATGAAATAGTTCGTTTCCATCGAAAGCTCAAGTATCCACTAGGGAATATCGATCCGTGAAGACCTACTAGCGGAAATGTGGTTTTAATAAGTTTGCTTCAAGTTTTATATATTAAAGAATTAATTTTTCAAGTAAGGTGGAGTCCGTTAATTGGTTATTTTTATTATTATAATATGAACGAAATTTCTCTAGATTCTATTTATTAATGTAGTATAAGTTAGTATGAATTATTCTACATTGATGTCGCCCAAGAATAAAAGTGTTCTCGTCGCTTAAATCAACCAATGCCAAACAGTCACGTGCGAGGTACACGTACAACTTTGAGGTTACCCTGAACGTGCAATAGTTTACAATTTATTGATATATTCTGTGCTGTTATTTTAGGAAAGTACAACAAATATTGGTGTAGATTTACATTAAATAAACCGTTTTTATTGTATTTTTTTAAAATTTATTGAGAAAAACACTAAGATGCACTTGCCCCGTAAATATTACTACACGGGGCAAGTCTGTACTGTCACGTTGGGGCAAGTCCGTACGGTATAGATAACTATAAAACTAAACAATATATTTAATTCAATAAAAAACATTTTGTAGCAGGCTTGATAATAATTCTTTCCTTGCCCCGTAGCATTTGAAACGAAGTTCGAAAGCATTTTTAAACTTTGTTTTAATATCACTGTATCCCCTTTCATATTTCAGCATAAAACTACTTGTTTGCTTAAAAATGGATAACTATAAATGTAAACAATATAATTTAATGCAATACGAAGCATTTTAAAGCAGGCTTGTTAATCATTCTTTTCTTGTCCCGTAGCACTAGAAACAAGGTTCGAAAGTATTTTTAACTCTCAGAGACGGACTTGCCGCATTCTCGAGGCAAGTGCGTCCTAGTTGACACTTCATACAATATCGTATCAAAATGATAATTTTCAAGCAAAATTAGACTCCTGCATAACGCAAATTGATCAGTAATAACTGTGGCAAGAGTTTGATACCAAGAACGTTAAGTTGTTACATACCAGACTGAAAATACATCAGTTTGAAGTCCAACTTTGCAAAAACTAGGGCGAACTTACCCCACTCCACCTTAACCACAAATTGTGGTACTAAAATGGACCTTCTAGTTTCGGATAAAGCAAGAATTTGGACTGGTTTGGAGGTAGAATTTCAGAAATACAAATTCAGAAATACAGACTATTTTTGATTTGTGAATGTGTGGGTGGATGTTACGTAAATAATTCAGTGATCGGTATTTTTAAAACAAATTCAATTATATCTATATATTTGATCATGCTAGTCGTTTCCGATCATAATTTCTTACATCTGCCAGAAAAATATCGGAAAAAACGTTTATATGTTTCTGCCGTAAATCATCCAGATTAAAAGGTTTGTATTTTTTTAAACAAATTCGAATTCAGCAAACTGATGACACAACCTACCCCTAATTCCTTATACATTTCCCCCAGAAACAGTCAGTTTCCCGGAATGCCTCGAAACGCATCAACTCAAGACTTTCTTTCAATACGTCTCGAAAAGATCCAGCTCTACCACCGTTATCACCCACCAACCACCGTGATCTCCCTTATCAGCGTCACTATCGAACACCGCCGCCTTCGAGCGTTAACACATTCTCCCACACACAATCCCCCAAAAATCAAGTTCCCTTGTCTCTCCGTGGAATCTCGCGCATAAGCTATAAAACTCTGCGATAAATCTCGGCCAAAGACTAGAGAAAAAGCTCTTGGGTGGCAAAAATCACCGTTGCAAGATCTCGGGGAGGGGGCAGGGGGGTGTGCGACGTTTCAGAGGGTGGGTAGCATTGTCCCGCAAGGCTAGGGATATCGTCTAGGAGAATCGGAAGATGAAACATTCCAAGAAAAAAGCCTCGGAGGAAAGGCTGGACGACGAAGGACAGGATAAAACGCTACTAACAGAGCCGGAGGTAGGGGTGAGGATTGGGGGGTGGTTCGAGGGAAGAAACTGAGGGAATCCGGAGGGGGGCGGGGGGTTTGCCGCGAGTTGTCAATTCCGTAGATCTCTTTGCCGAAGCTTTCGAAGTTGGTCTGGTTTCGTTCCGGGGGGCCAAAGAGGGATGCACCGGGGCTGCAATAGCGATAGCTATCGGGGGCGAGCGGGGTGGATGGGGCGCGCGATATAGATTGCAGATAGCCGGAGAGACGAAAGGAAAAGGAGGAGGCTCCTCGCCCCGGCAAGAAAACCACAATAAATCTATCGGCAAGACACTCCTATGGCTACGCGGAATAGAGAGGATTCGGGCTATCTTACATCTATTGTGAGCACCGTCGCCATTGTCCACGTGCTCCTTAATTCCACGGAAAAGTTATCGCGAGAGGGAAAGAGTCGTGGACGCACGTGGAAGCCATGGGGACCGGCCCCCGGGGCAGTTTCGCCTAATCAGATCGAGAAATCTGCCGATTGGAATCGTCTGCTACTGTTTGACAAGATGGTGGCCCGGAAATTGTCTTGTGGCGTTTGTTTAGAGCAGGGGTTCTCGAACTTTTTAAATTTCTTACCAGAATAAATAAGAAAATGTACGCGGTGGATATGCGTGGTGAGAATGAGAAAGAAACATAGTGAGTGAGAGGCAGAATGTATGAAGAGAGAATTTCTTTCTCTCTCATCTGCACCTCTCAGTATACATATAATTTTTTGGAATACTGTAAGATAAAATGGCGCCCTTTGAATATTTCTAATTCACGATTATCGAGATTGTAAAGATGCATCCGTGAGGAATTGTTTATTTCCATGGATATATACTACTTAAAAAATGGATAAAAATTTGGATGGTTGAACTGTAACTTGGGTAACTAGAAAGTTTTGCCTTTCTCCAATATGGAAAAGAGTTACGTTCGTTTAAAGTGACTGTTACGAATCGGACATTTCATGTGCTACGTCATCGCCGGCAAAAATGTGAAATGGCGTATAACAGGTGTCAAAATGGAGGAGCAATTCGAAAGGTTTTACCCACATGTGCCATCATTTCGGAGGGTGTATCGAACGTTTGCGCGTGTGTAGGAAGTTCTCCCATGGTGTTTCCTCATGGTTGTCGTGGCTGTCACGGCGCGCCATTAATCCACGAGGTCTTCGGTTTCGAACGGGACTCAGCCTGGGCGTGGGTAAGTCCTTTGCTAAGCAGTTTTCAACTGTTCCGCAACGTTCGCCAGGGTCACCGGGATTTATGGCTGATTTTACGAAACAGGCGCGAGACCGGCGAACGATAAAGAGTCGGGGGAAGTTTCCGGCGTTCTATGGCACGCCATAAATATCGCCCGGTCGCTGCTTTGTTGCCAGTTATACGCAGGACATCCGACGTCTTTCGGGGATCCTCGATCTGGCCGGCCGTTCCGTTGAATAATTTAAATAGACTCAATTGGGCTGACACTATTCCCGCGATCCGAGATATCACCAATGTCGAGGGAGCCTCGTTTGAACTGCCCTTCTCATTACTGACCAGCATCCTCTTTTTTAATGAAGAAATTCAATTTTCACGTTTGACAGAGATACTGTTGGATGAATTTCGTTATCGCTAATTCTATAACTCGAAGCGCTGAAGCCCACAATGGCGGCGTGCGAGAGAGAGAGAGAGAGCATGAGCCGGGGTCCATAGCGCTCTCTTTCTAATTGATGTGTCGACACATCATATAGAAAGAGAGCGCTATGGACCCCGGCTAATGCTCTCTCTCTCACCCTTTGTACCGCGCGCCGCCATTGTGGGCTTCAACTCGCCCATAAGACGGCGCAGTCTATCTCTATATGTCTATGGTATTAGCATATATGTATAATCGTTAAGTATATTAAATTACTATTAAACAAATATGCATTTCCACCCACTCATTTACCACAAGAAATTACTTTATCAAAAGGTATTATTTAAAAATATTTCACGTAAGTGTCGTGCTTCCTCCCCGACGAGTCCGAAAATCTGCAACGGTACCAAACTCCATCGTCAAATCCCGGAAACCGCAAAAGGAATTCAGATCGAAGGAAAACAACTTTGGCCCATCTCCGGAGGAGCGGGGAGGAATTGCATGGTCGCGGTTCCGAATTTTGGGAAAACGGGGCGAGTATCGAGCGTGGGCGTGCGACGCGGTGCATGGCGGGTAGTCCCTCCATCAGGAGGGCAGTATCGAAAAGCAAGTTTTCCCGTGGTCTGGGTTTCCCTCGGTTCGGCAGAGGGAGCTTTTCTATTTATCGAAAAGGAGGGCAGTTTATTTCGGCTATAAATCAATTGTCCATGCATGCGATGCATCAGAATGGCTCGATATGCATTCGGTATGCATAAAACGGTCCGGGCCAACTCTCGCGCGTCCCAAACTCTATTTCCAGTGGCGTGGCGCGGTGCACACACACACACATACAACACACAGCCATGCATACACCACACATCTCTTCGACTCTCTTCCGTTTCCACCCCCAACCACCCATGTATGTATGTGTGTATATTGCGAGACCGGTGCATCACACCGAAGTGTGTGGGCGTGCAAACTGCCACACAATGCCGCCGAGCTATTTCGTCTTCCGGCCCGAGAGCTTTTACTTTGCCGACCACTCCCTGAGCATTCAAATCATCCCCCGAACACCGCCATTTTTTTTTCTTCTTTCTTATTAAGAATATCTATTGTGCGCCGGACGTTCGGTGCAAGTGCGTATGTTTCTTGTTTCCCTTTTTTTTTTTTTTTTTTTTGAAGACATTAAACCATTAAATTAAAGAAGTTCTGTACGGTTCACCACCCTAGGTGAATTCATACCCAAAAGCTACCACCTCTTGCTTTTTAAGATTATTATTGAAAGTATGCAATTGTATCGTGCTGCAAGTGCATACGTTCCTTGTTTTTCTTGATTTTTTTAAGACATTAAACCATGAAATTGAAGAAGTTCTGTACGGTTCACCCTCCTAAGCGATTTCATATCTAAAAACTATCACCTCTTGCTTTTTAAGATTATTATTGAAGGTATGCAATTGTATCGTGCTGCAAGTGCATACGTTCCTTGTTTTTCTTGATTTTTTTAAGACATTAAACCATGAAATTGAAGAAGTTCTGTACGGTTCATCACCCTAAGCGAATTCATATCTAAAAGCTACCACCTCTTGCTTTTTAAGATTATTATTCAAAGTATGCAATTGTATCGTGCTGCAAGTGCATACGTTCCTTGTTTCTCTTTTTTTTTGGAAGACATTAAACCACGTTATTGAAGAAGTTCTGTACGGTTCACCATCCTAAGCGATTTCATATCTAAAAACTATCACCTCTTGCTTTTTAAGATTATTATTGAAGGTATGCAATTGTATCGTGCTGCAAGTGCATACTTTATTTAGAAGGTCATTAGCAGGTTAATCTAAAGAGTCTTTCTATCTCCAATCCTTGAAGACCAACATCTTTTTGTATAAAAAATATATTATTCAAAATATGCATTAGATGCATGGTGCAGGTGCATACAATATCTTTTTTGCAGAAGTTAAAAGGTGAAACTAAAAATTATTGTCGACCACCCTACGCGAATTACCCTACATGAATCTGAAGAAATCGCTAAAGCTGTATTATTGAATCGATGCACGGGGGTGCAAGTGCATGAAATTAAAAAGCTTCATAATTTATTAAAAACTACTATCTCTTTTTTCTCAGAAAAAAAATGTATTAATGAGACTATGCGGTTGAGGTATGGCGCAAGTGCATAGTATTCATTGAGGAAATTAAAACGTGAAATTAAGGAAATTTTACTTCGCCGGCGATCCCCTGAGAATTTAAATAATCCTCCGATCTATTATCTTTTCATTTCCAAAGGGAATTTAACAAATCGTTCCTTTTAGAACTCTATAGAAAATCAACGTAATCTTGTAAATTTCTTTACGTAACATTGAAGCCTAAATAGACCGCAGACCTTTATGCAATTTGATATTTTTGTGGACGGATTTTAAGAGAGAGAGAGAGAGAGAGAGAGAGAGAGAGAGAAAAGGTGGAATCAAATAAAATCTTATTTTCAGTGGTAATAGCCTCTGCAGGCCTGAACAAATAAAAATCGTATTAAATTCTGTCAAATTTTATACTCTGGCATTTTTTGAAAATTTTTAGAATTTTTCGATGGATACAGTTCTACAACAATTTCCGAACAAATCGTTCCTTTCGAAACTGTATTAAATATGAACATACTTTTGTAAATCTGATTACGTAACAGTGAAACATGGAGAATTGCATAATCTAGGGGGATGCAATTGTAAAAGTCGGTGCACGCGTGCAGATATGAAAAGAATGCCCGATGTTTTCCCAATGACCATTTATCACGGGACTGGAGAACCAGGTTTTCCGTCAACGTCACCTACCCCGGAGACAAAGAAAATAGTAGGAAAAGGGGTTTCGGGGGTGGAGAAAGAAGTCACGGAGGCTGAAGTGGCCACCAATAAAGGATCGATATTTTTATAAGGTGCGCGTCAAGGCGACGTGAATTATGGCGATAATAACGCCGTGTCGAGATAGGAATAAGCTCTCTGTCGTCCCCGTCGAGAACACACATACGTCAACCGAACGAATCGGCCACTGGGCCATGGCTATATCTCATTTTGTCCAATATCTAAACCTAGGGGACACCAACAAATTTCTCACTCGATAAAACTACCTGGAAAATTATTATAACTACACATCTTTATACAAATTACAAATTCTCTCATTCGAAGAAATAGATAAATAAAAATTAATTTTTTCTTCTCTCCATTTAAATAAATTGAAGGTGAATAATGTATGCAATGTTTATAAATTGTAAAGGCTTCTTTACTCAGTACAGTGTGCCTGTCCAATGTACCACATAAATATTGAATTTTTAACATTCTGTATAAACGTATAAAAGTGATTGCTAAAATTATTTTAACATGTTTCCAATTTTATAAACTATTAAAATTGTAATATCAAAGTTAAAGCTAAACCTAGGGGACACCAAAAAATTTCTCGCTCGATAAAACTACCTGGAAAATTATTATAACTACACATCTTTATACAAATTACAAATTCTCTCATTCGAAGAAATAGATAAATAAAAATTAATTTTTTCTTCTCTCCATTTAAATAAATTGAAGGTGAATAATGTATGCAATGTTTATAAATTGTAAAGGCTTCTTTACTCAGTACAGTGTGCCTGTCCAATGTACCACATAAATATTGAATTTTTAACATTCTGTATAAACGTATAAAAGTGATTGCTAAAATTATTTTAACATGTTTCCAATTTTATAAACTATTAAAATTGTAATATCAAAGTTAAAGCTAAACCTAGGGGACACCAAAAAATTTCTCGCTCGATAAAACTACCTGGAAAATTATTATAACTACACATCTTTATACAAATTACAAATTCTCTCATTCGAAGAAATAGATAAATAAAAATTAATTTTTTCTTCTCTCCATTTAAATAAATTGAAGGTGAATAATGTATGCAATGTTTATAAATTGTAAAGGCTTCTTTACTCAGTACAGTGTGCCTGTCCAACGTACCATATAAATATTGAATTTTTAACATTCTGTATAAACGTATAAAAGTAATTGCTAAAATTATTTTAACATGTTTCTAACTTTAGAAACTATTATAATAAAATTGTAATATCGAAGTAATTGTTTTGCATATAAAGTTTTCAAGAAAACAAAATTTGAAAGAAACATAAATACATGAACATATAAAAATAATTTTGAAAATTATTATAATATATGGAAGTTGAAAATACATGGATAAAATGTTATAAAACTATCATTTAAACATACAGAGATACATGTAATATACATTTTCCGAGAACAAGACAATGCTTCGTAATTTCATATAATAAAATGATATTACGATAAAATGGAATAATACTTCGTAGAATGTAGAATCATAAAATGATGAATACCGTGTTGTAGTATTTCGTGCAAGAATAAAATAATACAGCAAACTGGTAAAATAAAAAAAACAGCTCGTAATTGATGAATTTTTAACATGTTAAAATTGACGTTTGAAAGTTGTACAAATTCTGTGTATAATGAATATTCCAGTGAATAATAGCTCAAGGTACGAGATACCACACATGTCTGGAATAACTTCGATAAATTTGTAAATATTGATTTTAGGAAATATGGCCGCGCGCGTCGTCGCTGGTATATATTGTATAGTATAGTTCAAAGGGATTTGCGTAACCCAATATTCAAACTTTTTTATCGTGCGCAGCCTTCCGAGCTTAAAGATCACCGTGGATTTCAATAAAAAAAATGAATCCTGCTTCAATGTAGAATTTGTTTAAATTAACAATTTGTCTTCCTCTCGATATTCCATTCACGTGAAAAATGTACTATATTTCAAACTTCGTGCTTCCAGGAATTTCGAATTATTTCGAATTAACTACTTGAAAATTCCCGACGATTTATAACTCGTAAAAAGTTTTAAAAATTTGACTAGTAAAACAAACTTCCAAAATTCAACAAATGTAATAAAATTTAATGCAATTTCACGGTACAGGTATTAATTTTATTTTCAGTCAAATAAAAACCTTAAAAAATTCTAATTTCATTTGTAGTCGAATAACTGGAACGGGGAACCACCAAAACTCAAAACACATAATTAAAAATTGTGTAATAAATAGTATAATTAAAATCAGAATTCTAGATACAAGATCAGATTAGAATTGAATTTTTATTTTCGTTTCAGTAGACTCGCAAAATGAATTTCCGATTCTGTTTCTGTGAAATCTATGCAGTTCCATTTAAACCAATCACACATGCACACCAAGTCTCATTTGCATATATAAAAAAAGATGATTCAAACCAATGGAGAAATTGGCACTCGAATCACGCACCACAGCGTTTTAATTATAAATCCGTGGATTATTTTCGCGAAACTTTTCCTCAAACTCAACTTTCACCGCAACTTCCGCACCCAGTCGGAGCGTATAAACATAATTGCCCGGAAATTCGGAGCGGTGGTCTGCGCTGCCAGCGAAAAGCAGTGGAGAAATCTGAATTTTGGAACAATCCTCTCAAACATAGCTAATTTCGCTATAGTTTGGAGAAAAAGAAACAATATTACAATTGCAACAGTTGCTGCGGCAAAAGAAAGTTATACATTTCCTTCAATTTTCCTCGAGTATCCAAAAGAAGTCGCGCAGGAGACTTCAGAAAGCAAGATGGAGGATTCTGCAAAGCAGAGAAAAGGTACCCACAAAAAAATATTCATAAAACTTGAACAACTTTTATATCAATCAAAACGTTCAAAAGAACTATTTTTTCAATTTTGTTCGACACCATTTTAAGCTTCTGTAAAATATTCTAACAATACAGGGTGTTTCGTTTACATATAATATTTTTCGAGATATTCGTCTGTAAACGCTTTATAATTGCCACCCTGTACGTACATATGTAGTAGGACGTGATAGCCATTTTGAACAAACTGCAATTCCCAGCATGCTGCGCTCAACAAATCGAATTTTTGAAAACCGGAATAATTTTAATTGACCAAAGGTGTCCCTTTAAGTTCATCGGCCACGTTTAGTATAATAATAGGGCAGGTTCGTATTTCCCGCTGAATGAGACAACGAAAAACACGCCGGCCATTGACTTTTCGCTCTTAAACCGCGTCGCTTGCTCGTTAAGCGTAACAATTCGGGGCTGTTCGATTTCCGCGCGAACAACCGTCAAACAAAGAAGAGACACGTGCGCGCTCTTTACCAATTCCCTTTCCCGGCGCCGGAATTCAATCAGGAGGCATGTTTGTGCCAAAAAATTTCGCGGCGGCCGGTCAATATCCCGGGCAGATCGCGTGGCCACGTGAAATTCCCGTTGCATCGCGCGTTGCATCACGTTGCATCGCGTTGCACCGCGTTGCAGAGCGTTGCAGCGCGCTGCGCGAGCCGCTTAATGGCTGTTGTTCGTTAGCTAGTGAGACTCGACGAGAGAGTCGGAGAGAGAGATACAGCGATGAGCACTGAAGGTCCCCTTTTCACCGTGCACGGGGAAAAAGCCCGTGACACAAAAACACCGATTGCCCGCTTTGTACGGCCGCACGCGGAAGACACGCCGCCCAGGCGCGTAGGTACGCCCCTGTTAATTAATCACCGACGGCCGATTGCGCCGCAAATCGCGCGGCTAAGCTTGACAGCGCAGCAGCATGGGAATCGCGACATTCGCTCGGCGTAATTGCCCGAAATTTCTATAAAGCCACCTTCGATTTCACCGGATATTTTCGGCACGATTGTTTTCTACGTAATAAAGTTGATTTGTCGATAACAAAGAAAATATTTGTTTACTACAGCACGAAACTTTTAGATTGACATAAAAGAAGGATCAGCTACGGGATAAAAATTCATGTACACCGCCCTGATCTTTATGAGGATTATCAAAATGTTCAGAATTCAACTGCCGGCACGTTATAAACAAATTCGAAATGAGTATTTGGTCTCGTTTGAATCGGAAACATCTCACCAATATGTTGGCGAAGGTATTGCAACGAAACAACTGAGAGTTATGGCTTATAAAAATGTTCGTTATAACGATTTTCATTTATTTTGCACCTAAAAATACTGTTAGCAATGAAATCAGAATTTTATTCGTTAACGCATTCTTAAAATTGCTCTACAACGATTGAAAATTGCACAAACATCCGCAGTCCAATCATTAATATCGTTAATTAACAACCGAGGAAAACAGTGATAAAGTTAAGGGTGTTAAAGCGTTGGGGATCATCTTACAACCAGAAAGCATTGCTTTGCACAAGATATGTACCAGTAAAAATTGGTACCATACCTATCTTGCTAGAATCACCCTTCAAAATCAATATTTCACCTGATATTTCCATTTTATGATAAGTATTGTTCAAGTGACTGCCGGCACCCCATTCAGCTGGAAGAGAAGATTCATCGAAAGAACTAATCAGCGAGGTATACCAGCCACTTCGCAGTGAAATAATACACGCAGACTTGATTCACAGTTTCGTGAGGAGGGGTCGGTCGGAGCCCCGGTTTCCGTTTCCCCCGCTGTCGTCACCGTTTCCACCCGAACACGGGCAAATTCATTTCCCGACAGAGGACAAATTCTGCGGCATTAATTCGTTCGCCCGACGCTGCTCCGTGCGCCGGCATAAAATTCCACGGGTTGGCTTGGCTACACCGACGAATATAAGTATAGCTAAAGGATACTACAAGGAGCGCGGGTTATAATGGAGCTATGTATAATGAGTTTTCTTCCTGGGCATTGTTTTGCCCCGAGTAATTCCGCTCGGACCGGCTAGGCTCGCGCGCGCCAATTGCATCAGCCTGCACACAGCCGCACGCGTGCACAATGCACATCCATTCCCAAAAGCACATTCACGTGCTTCACCAACTTTCAACTGTTAATATAGTCTTTTTTTTATGTAAATTCTCCGCGACATTCTCATTAACTTTATTAATCGGGCTTCGATTAACGTTTCCAATCCGACGAGAATTGATTCAGTGCTCAATTATCCTCGATTAATGTTCTTTCGATGACTCAACCAAACGCATCGAATTTTTCTACATACTTTTTGCAAACCTTGGGATGAAATCTTCGAGAGAAATGCCGAGTAAGATTGTTGAATGAATCATTTGAGCGTATATTAAATATGAAAAGTAATACTGTAAGATAAATTGTGGTATAAGAATTAGTAATACCCCGGAACAATATTAATAACATCGTGAATACTTTTGCCTTTGTACCATCGTGTTGTCTCTCACTAGCATGGAAACGCGACAAGGGTAGACCACTGAATATGGCTACAGAGGGTACAGTATTCGCAAAAGTTTAACGCAAACTATACTCGTGAATGGCTTTCATTGCCATGTATTGATGGATTTCGAATTTCTTGTACTTTTGTCTCACATTGTACCTCCAGAACATCCTTAAAATATTGTACGATATTAACAACAACGTAACAGGGTCTGTTTCAACAAATAATTTTCAAGATAAAAATATATGTATTATTGTCCATGTAAACATAATTAAAATTTGGAGAATCTACTTGCACGTATTTTATACAGAAATTCATAACGTTCTTGTGACAGACGCAAGAATCTGCGAATTCGCTGAAATATTTTTATCAAGTACGTATCGCGTACTAAGTAAAGATCGAAAATCTCTCATGTCGACATGAAAAAGTTATCTATTTGCGATAGGATAAATTCACAGTCTGGATATTGCTAAAACGAATTGATGAATGGAGAAAGAAAGAAGAAACAAGAGCTAATGGAATAAGAAAGAACCAGTAGAATAAGGCAGTTGAAAAAATCATAAGAACAGAAGGGTGGCAGCAGGCTCTCAGTTAGCTGCGAGGGTAGGAATTCGAGCGTAATGCAAACTGGCCCCACGTGTGTTTGCTCAGCCTTCGAGAGAATAATGTACACACACCGAGGCGTTAATGAGATTTAAAAATAATTTCGGCTATCGCATTACTCGTTAACATACCACCTGAAACATATTACACTTTTGCTGCACTAATTGCTACCACTGACATTACTAAACTCAAATTTAGATCCTTCGAACTTTTAAAATCTTAAAGACTCAACAGTCAATTAGCTAACATGTTTCTTTATTCATAATGAGCAGAATGAGCAAATTAGACATCAGTCAATCGTCCAGAACATTTTTGTGGCAGTCATTATCATTTCCTCCAGTAGAGAGATTTTCTCAAATAAAGTCATTTATGTGGTGAATGCGGCTATAATGATACAATAAAAGAATTACGAAAAGAAGGTCGCGAATTTAGTTGCCAACCTAATACATTACCTAATTTTAATATATATTGTTGCGAAGGCTTCGGCGTGGTCTTGCCGGAGAACACATAATAATAATAAACGAAACTATAACTTTATTAAATGTACAATAGAAGGAGAACAATCGATAATGTGTGCTTTCGTCTCAATCACTCGAGAGGATCTAACATCTCTCTTCTTCTTATCAACAAACTCGTTGTCCGGATACCGCAATATCGATCTGACAGGCGACTTCACTCGATCTCTGTGATAACTTCAGAATATCACAGGAGAAAGGCAACTTCATCGTAACAATATATATATATATATATATATATGCTGTTAAAAAATTTTAAAACCTCCACACAGGACATAGACAGTTCATTATTTTCTGTTTGTCATCAATTTTAAAGTTTACGACCTTGAATGACTATATCGTTGAAATTGTCTCGAAAAGGGCTACAATCGTAGAAGTTCAAAAATATGTGGGTCCATTTTAAAAAACTAAGTTGACCTTCTAATCTCCTAAACACCTCCACTTGATAAAACAACTTTTGTCTGAAACATTTGTTCCCATTTCAAAAAATGTAGAAGTCATTCAGGTGGCTTGTCTTAGGTAAACCCGCCCTAATTGTGGATATATTTTATCATGCAATAGATATGATTTTAGTTAGAACCAATGGTATTTGATGAAATTCGCGTTTTAAGGGGTGAAACAAAGGTGTGTGTTTCTTTGGTGCAAAGAGGACTGCGATCATGCGAAATCAGGTTGGTGTCTAAAGAGTCGTGGATATATGTATGAATGGCGTAGGTGGAAACAGGAGACCCTGGCGGAGCGATCGGCCGGTGATTGAGGGCCGCAACAATTTGCGTGGACGCGTTCAATCCTAATTGAGAATATTGCTGGAAATTGGCAGTAAATTGATGCGTATCGTAGAAGCCGGCAATTCCCGGCAGTTAATTAACTGGATAAAGCACCCGGGCGCTCTTGCATTCGCTGATCCTTGTTGCTTGGCTGCTCGCGAGCTCCTCCCACACCACTTTTGCCCTGTTTGCAGGGCTGCCTCATTGCCTGGCAGCTTCCTTGCTTGCCTTGCTTGCTTGGTCATCTATCGAGCACCAGAGAAACGACTGCTAAACCGGAACCCGCGACTGCTTCACTGTAATATGGCTTCGATGTTTGCGACATGGATCAACAGATCCGTTGAGAACCGGTTATGTGGTTCAACAAGGAGAACTCGAGAGAGAACCCTGGAGAGAATCTCCTATGATTCTGTAATGCAGCGAGTTTTTCGGGTTCTTTTAAAATTGATTGTTCAAGCCAAAATTCCGATTGGTGGAAATACAGTCGACCACGTTTTGTATAGACTGGCTCGAGGAACTGAAGATTTCTCGAATTTCTGAAGATACCAGCCTCTAACCCTGGACGCAGGATCCACCTAACTATTTCTTACTAAATTTTTTAATTATTACAATTATACCCTCGGAACGTCTTGGAACCGTCAATTAGAAATTTCACACCGTTCCCGTTAATCGATCCAACTGAAAGGAAATACTATTCAATTCATCATTTTCCGAACAACCACTATAAAACCACGCTGCGGCGTCAACAATCCAAGCGAAAAAATAATTCGCAAAGCCAACGTTCAGGAGAGTTTCAAGATTTCACGAGAATCGTATACGTGTGGCTTCTCGTTCCCAGCTTACTGGAACACCATTATGGCGGAGGTCTAACTGCACGGATGCATGCACCGGGCCCGGCCCTAATTTTCCGTGGTACGATTCGTTTTATAAGCCATCGTTAATCGCGGTGAACCCGGGCAACTGTTTGGCGGCCCCCGGGGATGTCCGAGGTACAGGATCGCCGCGATTTCGAGATAAGGTTTCGAGGCTTGTTGGTGCAACCTGACCAACGTTAAACCCCAAATCCCCGCGCGACTATCCAAGTTGAGCCTTGCGGTGTTGTGGCGGGATCCGGCGACCTCTCCGCAGGATCTATCTCGAGGAATCGACCCCCGCGCGTCTCGAGTAGCGTCTAGTTAACTGCGCGCAGTGCTCAATGCGCATTCACCGCACTTTGACCGCCGTGGGACCTTAGGGGCCCCTGGATAGACCCTACGGCTGGTCTGGGTTAGGTTCAGCGGATGCTAACAGCCCACTCTTGACAACCGTGATCCTCAGATTCAAGATGACCAGGGGATGTGCGATCTTTTGGCTGGGAGACAACTTGGACTTACTTTTAAAGCAATCAAGTCGTAGCTACAAGCTTCATCTTTATAAAGGCAACCCAAATTTAGAAAGTTTGACAGCTTGTATTTCAAGAAGGAATTCGAAAGTAGGAAGGTGAAATTAGACATATTGCTTAAGGATGTTCTGGAGGTATAGATAAAACGCAACAAAATTTTTGAAAATTTGACAAGATATAATTCTTACTAAATTAATGCAATTACCAAAGTTTGGGTTCGATTCACTGCGCCGTTTCAGAATTATAGCAACTTAAAGTTTGCAGATTTTAACACGTCTTCCTATGGAGAATTCATGAAATTCCACTTGAAACCCTATTTAAACCTTGAAAAAACGCAACTAGAAACTCCAGTTTTATATATATATGTATATATGCCAAGTGTTTTCAATGAATTATGGTTTTGGGGGTGCAGCCAATTGATTATGTGGGAGGGGCGAGGTAATTAGAGGAATACACAATAGTCGCAAAATTGAATTCGACACGGAAATCGCTGATTCTCAGGCTCGGCTCTAATAATCGAAGAGCAACATTCCGACCGGGGATTCCTAAATTCAATTTCGCGACGGTAATTCGAAAATTAGCAATCAGCACCGCCGCGGCTTTTATTGCCGAGGCAGCGGTTACTCATTACCGTGATTTATGCGCTTAATATCGGCGCACTTGTGTTAAACAACGAAATATTGGCTTCGGTGCCCGAGTGTGAGTCAGTGGCCTCGGTATGATTTCCTGCGTGGGTGGAAGTTAAATAGAGAACTGTGAGGCGTAGAGTGGCTCCCGAATTACTATAGTTAGAGACGGATTGTACTGCAAAAAAAAGTAAACCGAGTCTTTGCATCGTACGGAAATTAAAGGCCTGTTGGATAATGAGATACTCTTGGGATTTTAATGATATAATAATAATATTGACTCAATTTTTCATGAAGAAAAATTGTTAAGATAGGTTGAACCTTCCAGATTAGAATGAGACAGCTTCAGCTCGATTCGATAAACGGTTCCCCAGATAAACATTCATAAAGAATGATCTTCGAGAAATGAAAATAGTTGACATCATGTACAGTGGCGAGCATACATATAAATAGGGAAATTGATCCGCAATTATACAGGGTGTCCCAAAATTCGTGAAAATCCCGGAAGGGGATGGTTCCTGAGATCATTTCAAGCGACATTTTCCTTTGCAAAAATGTTATCCGCGGCTTTGTTTAGGAGTTATTAACGAAAAACACGGATCGGCCCGGCGCGCCAGCTGTCTATTGGCCGACTGTCACCAAAATATGACGACCTGACGACCAAAATATCATTGTACACATTTAGAAATATCACTTAAAACATTGTCTAATGTTAACAAGTTATTCAGTAATAGGTCTATCTCAACAAATAAGTTTTCAAGTTAAACATCTATTTTTCCTTCTGAAGATAATTAAAATTTGGAGGATCCAATTGCTCGTATTTTATACACAAATGCGAAACCAGTAAAATGAGTTAAACCCTCCCTATAATACTTTATTATACAATAGTTTATTTTTAGGTAGATGCTTGATATTGATTGGAAAAACATCGATTTTGATGATCGACTATCTATAGCACGTGCTTAGTAATTTGCATGAGTGTGGTGTACCAATTTTTCGTATGTAAAATTGTAAAATTGTAAAATGTAAAAATTGTTTATTATAGTACGAAACTTCTAGATTATCATAGAAGAAGAATCAACTCGATAGCGCAAATAGTCTACGAGGTAAAAATTAATGTACACCATCTTGATTATCCAGTTTCATTAGCATCGGATACTCGACAATAGTATAACAAGACACTTGGTGTCGTTCAAACGTGAAAATATGGTCTTTAAACCTCGACGGAGCTGTGCGGCGTTAAAAAATGCATTCTGTGAACGGCCTGTGCAGCCGTCAGAGCTAAACGAGCTCAAATAGAAATAAATTCCCAAAATCCGCCATCCATCGTATCGACAATCTTTCCCATTGTTCTTTATCGCTGTCGAAAGTCTCCGCAGAGCCTCGAATGTCTCGGTCAGTTTGCGTGGGCGTGTATAGGTGGGTCTGTGCCCAGAAACAGGTTCAATTTTTCACCCTTTACACAGGCCAGGCTGCAATAAAAACTATCGCTGGACCATGACCGTGACAGCTTGACAGGGAGGGCTTTTGTGAGAACGGCTCTTTAGGGGCGACGTAAGTCACATTGTTGACTTTGGTCCTGCCCGTAATCAGCCCGGATGATAATGGATTAATTAATCACCCGACGCGATTGCAGCTGATATACGAAAGTCGGCCAGGTGCTTTCACGGCCCTCGATATCGCCGCAGATTGCACGAATTTATCTTTCCCGGCGATCCACGTGGTGCTTTTCATAGAAACTCGCCTTGACACGTTGCTGAAATACCTTTGGAACGAGTTTAAATTGCTGTCGAGAGAAACTGCGTCTGTTTCAGACGACTTCGAGATTATTACCGGTATAATTAGTGGTAATGGAATTTTTGATAAATGGGTATAGCTGTAAATTATTTCCAACAGATATAAACATATATCATTTCGAATAGACTGTATCCAACAGATGAAAAAACATAAAAATATGTTTAACATAACAAAATATGTCAAAATTCGTGCCTTTCTCCTACGAATTATGATGTATCAAAGAACATACCACGATCAAAAGAGAGGAATTTATTCGAGCAGTTAAATTTGTACTAGAAGCCAATGTATTCGTTTTCAACGGTACTTATTACAAACGAATTTTTGGCACAGCAATGGGATCAGCTATCTCCCCGGTCATCGCTAATCTGGTAATGGAGGAATTGGAAAAAGTTTCCATATCAAAGCTACCGCTTGAATTAATTTTTTATAACGATGCGTTGATGACATCGTCACCTGTTGTAAACCTGACCGAATTGAAATAATGTTACACACATTTAACAGTTTTCACAATAGAACTCAGTTCACTCATGAAATTGAGACCAACTCAAGCCTTAGCTTTCTTGACGTTAATATAATTAGAGCCGGTAATGAATTAAAAACAAATTGGTATCGCAAGTCCAGTTGGTCTGGCAGAGATACGTAAATCTTCACTCGTTTCACCCGTTACAGCATAAGTTGGGCCTCGTCAAAGGTCTAATTGATCGTGCCATCCTACTTGCGAATCCAGAATTCGGGGAAAACAATTTATCACTTATTAGAAATGTTTTGAAATGGGTACCTCTCATCAATCTTATTTCAAATATCATCAAAGAGAGGATATCTGAAATATATAATCCCCTCTTTCCGTTGTGAAAAGCGAAAAGAAGAAAGGCTCATGCCTGAAAAAAATGTCTAATACATACAAATAATGTATAACCATGAATGAAATGAGTCCTTTCGAAAAGTACAAAATAAATACGTTCTTCTTTGAATTATTGAAAATAATAATAGAGCAGTAGCTACATTAATAATAAAGTTTCCAACGACTTTTTGGTTTTCCCAGAAAATTTTCATGAGCCCCGTGTTAGAGCGCAGAGATTGAACGCGAAGGCCGGTGGGCGGGGAGTTTGAATTAGTTACGAAATAACATTAATTTCTTTGACTGTTATCTCCCGCGGCCCGGGGCAACAGTTATAAAATAAAGTCTTCCCGGCCTGGAACTTTTTGTTCCGCGGATTTTATGTAAACGAGGATCCCTTATTTTCACGGACGCGGAGGGTTGAGTTCCAGTTCAACGAGAACTTTTGCTCCGCTTGAAAGAAGTTGATGCTCCGTTAGATAATCAAGCCGACTCCCTTTTAATGGAATTCTATACGACCGAACGTAAAAAAAAAAAACCTTCAAGTTTTACATATTTCGCATGCGGGGCCGCGCGCGCGCGCTCGCTTTATAAAACCACCGTAAGATAAATTCCTCCGCGATTTTTTCGCTTCGGGTTACAACAGCGGAGTAAATATCCAGCGATTTTTTACTTAAGCTCGAGAGCCTTTTGATATTAATCATCTCGATGTAACATGCCGGGAGAAGAAAGCGGAGCAAGATGTAACTGGGCTCATTTTAAAGGGGCGAAGCTTCTGTTTTCTATACTGCTCAGACATTTTTCTTTAAAGCAGAGATTTTACTTTTCAAAATGTATCCAACAAGGTCGCATCCGTCGGGTCGCCGATTTTAATGAAACTTTTTCTGCTGATTTTAGAGACAAAACAAGCAGACATGTGTCCGAGCTTTTCTGCAAATACCAACCCAGGAGAAAGATATCGATTCTTTTGAAATGTCACAATAGCATAAAAAGTTGTATTGTTCATAAACAATTTCGAAATCAGCAAGGTGATGACATAAATTGCCACCAATTTCCCATGCTCTACACTCTTATTATTCTTAATGTATTATTCGTATTATCCTAGAGTGTAGAGCATGGGAAATTGGGGGCAGTTTATGTCATGACCCTGCTGATTTCGAAATTGTTTACGAACAGTACAATTTTCATGTTATTACGACATTTTAAAAGAATAATAATACCATGGAATAATTAATTCGTGGCAAAATTTGATATTTTGTACTAGCAAAGCTGCAGAAAGCTGAGAAACTTCGAAAAAATATATGCAGTTTATAATGAAATTCTCGGAGGCAGCAAAATGTTTGGCACAAACACCCCCTCTAATTCTCTATGCACTGCATCATGCATAATTATGAGCAGTGTTGCGGTTCGCTCCTCCCAAAATCGAACATCGCCAGAAAACACTAGCTGAGAAGCATCGCTTAACGTCAGGAAACCTCGAAACGATTTAATTTTCTGGTGGAGCCATCGTGCCCGAGTGTTCATATCCCGGAGGCCATAATTGTTTCGACGTCCGCCTCTCAATCGTGCAGTATCTCTCCGGTCCAGCCGACAAGTGTAGCAGCGAAGACTTATTGCGAGAACGATGGGAAAGATGAGACAAAGGTATCGCGACACAAAAGGGAGGCAGAGAGAGAGGAAGAGAGATAAGGGGGTGGGTGGGTGAGGAAAGAAAAATGAGAGCAAAGCGGACGCGATGAAGAGGATGAAGCCGGTGCGGCGGGGGGCGGAGCCGAGTGATTTCGTGGCCCTTTCGCGGGAACGGAGGGCGGCGACAATAAAGAGAGAAAGGGAGGGGGAACGAATGTTTGTCGCCGCTTTTTACAGCCGATTACCGGGGATCACCTTTATGAAAGCGGCGCGGCGCGGCGCCGGCCGTAAACACCATTCGATTAACGGCAATTCGGCAATTATTGCCCGCGGACCGATTATCGGTCGAATGCATTTGAACGTCGCCTTCCGGTTCCGCGGCGCGAGCAGATTTTTCGGGAATTGAGCCGTCCCACGCACGACCGCTGGATTCCTGTCGATATCCCCGCGCAAATTGCGGACAACCGGCCTCGGAATGGCTGGATTGCGACAGAAACTAGCGATATTGCGGACGAACCCCCTCCCTCCCCCTCCCCCGACTGCCTTTCGCGTGCCGATCGCAGAATCGTCAAAAATCAACGTCGAATGCCCGACGTTGCGCCGAGTGCATTCTGCCCGGCTCAATTAGGCATCCGATGCGATTTTCGGAAAAATTGGAGCATGCTTCTTGACGCGTTTTCTGCTCCAATCAAACGTGGTCGTTTTGACACTTTTTTAAGATGAAGATCGATCAGTTTCGGGACCGACGCGATGCTTATCGGTGAGATAGTGCTAGCTTTTAACATTTTTGTTTTTGATTGTTACTTCGCGAAACTTTTACCAATAGATTTGAGACATTCTTACGAGTGAACTGATACCAAACACTACGCAGTTTCGATTGTACTATGAACTGTAATGCGAAACACACAGCGGCGAACTGCGGGGCAACAACCAGTATTGCAACACAGTACGTGCGTTGCTTTGTCTGAAGCAACAAAGGGAGCGTTAACTACAATATTTTTCGATAATCACAGCGCCAGACGAATATCAAGGGATACAATAAACACAAATCAAACGAAACATGTCGATACGCAATATCATTTTATCCGACATATACTTTCAAGAGATGAAAACGATAAGTATTTATCGCTGACTGAAATGCAGACAATAGTCCTGATTAAAAAATTAAGCAGCCAAAAACATAGTAAATTGATCTTCAGAGAAAACTAGGCCTCCAGACGGAGATAAAGAATTATGAATGAATATTAATTTCCTCTTCGTCCAGTTATCAATCGAAGATTATATATAAAATGTAACAAATGATTGTTTAAAATCTACCTTTCTCCACCAATTTTCGAGAATATTCAAAAGATTATATAAAATGTAACAAATGATTGTTTAAAATCTACCTTTTCCCACCAATTTTCGAGAATATTCAAAATTAATTATTATATAATATAATGGACATAAAATTGGGAAGGGTTTAAGTCATCACTTTCCAAATTTCAAATTTGTTTAGAAACTAACGCCACTCCTTTAAACAAATTAATGAAGTTATCTTATAAATTAATAAAGGTACCTTTGACATTTTTCTATTAATATTACTATTCAGAAGCGAAAAATTTAAACTACACAGTCTAATTTTTTTATCGCAAAATCTATTAGGTTGGCAACTAAATTCGCGACCTTTCGTTTCGTAATTCTTTTATTGTATCATTATAACCTCATTCAGTGACCATTCCCTTTGAACTGTATATCATTAGAAAGCTCTGAATTTTGCAATTAATTTGATATAAAATACTCGTGCTTAAATAATGTATTATAAATGACTTTATTTGAGAAAATGTGGAGGTCGCGAACTTGGTTGCCATCCTAATAAATTGACAAATGTAAGTTGCCATCGTTTTTCCTAGACATAGAGTCTGCTAGATTCCGTTACAATAATTCCGTTTTTATTGTTCGAACCCACTCGTTCGCTCGCGATCAACTAATTATAAAAGAGCTGAGCACAAAAATGCGTTTTTCCTTCGTATGTAGAGGCCCACAATGGCTCGCTTAATAAATGCTTACGAGTTAAACGATCTTCCCTGAATTTCAGCTTACACAGCCGAAAGGGGATAATTAACGATCAATGATGTTTGCAAATTACTGTGCCCGTGCTGGAGATGCCATTTAATATTCCGAATCACCATTCAGTAAGGCAATTTACTACGGCTTAGTCAGACTATCAACATGACGACAAGCGATTTCTCCTGCGGTCAATTGTTGAATAAATCCTCGTTTCCATGCGAATCGATTCTCGAGCGAAACACGCTCCTGAACAACGGAAACTACCATTGTCCCGACAATCTATTCTTCTCGCAACAAAAAAACAATGGTAAATAACAAGAACACGGCTTCGTCTGGAAGCCCGAAAAATTCGAAAAATCCGAAAACGCTGACCGACATAAAATTAATATTAATTATCGATTCTATTTTATGCAGATATTTTATTTACTGATTTGTTATTGGCAGACTGCGAATTTTTATGCAAAATAAAAATTCGTGAAAAAAAATACATGAACATTTATTTTCTCTCTCATTAATTTTATATACAGTTGAAAACCGTACAAAAAATTCTGCAATATTTCTAGTGTTTTGTATTTGATCTATTCATTTTTCCCATCAATCTAACTGTTGGAGTTTTTCTCTCATTAATTTTATACAGTTGAAAACAGTAAAAAAAATTCAGCAAATATTTCTAGTGTTTGTATTTGATCTATTCATTTCTTCCATGAATCTAACTATTGGAGTTCATACAATGAAATGAGCTTATTCATAAACCTGATATTAAGTAAATAAATTTTCCTGAGAAAATCGTTCTGATGATTTGAAACCAGTGCAACTAAGTAGAAATAATTATTCACCAATCGCTGAACATTTAGCACTTCTCCTGGCAAACCAATAATCTTAACTCGTAATTTACTTAACGAATTAAACATTGAAAAGTTTCGGAATCTTCAAAAACTGAAGATCAGCTTTGTACCGTAAAATGTACTCCCCCATAAATTAAATGTAAAGTTTAATAAATTCATTTAAATAAGTTACAAAATCATTCAATTCAAAGACTTAAAAATTAAAATTATTCAGAAAATAAATAGGGTATAAATTGATATTATAGAAAGATTATTTAACAGATTTAAGATAGGGAGAATCAAGATAATTTCTACATGAAAAATTAAAAATATTAGGGTAATAATATAAAATTGGCGAATGCGGGTGCAAGTTATGTTGCAGCGCAAAATAAAAAAAAATTAGGAGTAATATTTTTCATTTATTGTCTAATGTAATCTAGTTTTTTGACAATAAATGTTGCGTTCCATTGGGTTGGCAACTAAGTAATTGCGGATTTTGTCAATAGATGGCTTTAGCACATTCTTTTGTTTTGTCAACGTTTTCAATGCACCTAACCTATATTTTTTCTTGTTGTCTGGACTTCCACCTTTAATTAGTAAGAAAATTGTATCGATTAGAAATTTAGTTTCGTTTTTGTCACAATTCAAAAATGGAAGAACAAAACGCGCATTTCAGACATATTATATTTTATTGTATTATTTCCGAAAAGGCAAGAGCGCATCGCAAGCATGCAAGAAGCTATGTGCCGTATATGGGAATGAAGCCTTGAAAGAAAGACAGTGTCAAAATTGGTTTGCCAAATTTCGTTCTGCTGATTTTTCAATAAAAAATGCACAACGATCTGGCCGCGCAGTTTAAGTTGATGAGAGCCATATTAAGGCCATTATCGATTCAGATCGTCATAGAACAACACGTGAGACTGCAGATAAGCTCAATGTATCGCATACATGCAGTTAAAAAAATTAAAACAGCTTGGCTATGTTAAGAAACTCGATTTATGGGCCCTACAGATCAAGGAAATTCATTTGAATTCAAATTGATCCATTTGTGAAACGACTGATTACTGGCGACGAAAAGTGGATAATTTATAACAATGTTAATCGAAAAAGTTCGTGGGTGCAGCAGGATGAATCAGCCCAGACTACATCAAAAGCTGAGATTCACCAAAAAAAAAAAAAAGATTATGCTGTCAGTTTGGTGGGATTACAAAGGAATTCTGCACTTTGATCTTTCACCAAGAAACCAAACGGTTAATTCAAACGTTTACGTTCAACAACTCACCAAACTGAGCGATGCAGTTCAAGAAAAGCGGCCGGAATTGGCAAATCGTAAGGGTGTTGTTTTCCAACATGATACACAATGCAAAGCCCCACACATCTTTGGTCACTCGCCAAAAATGATTGGAGCTATGTTGGGATGTGTTGTCACATCCACCATATAGCCCCGACCTTGCGACTTCAGATCTCCATTTATTTCGTTCCATGCAGAACTCCTTAAATGGTAAAATTTTTAATGACGCTGATGATGTAAAATCTCATTTAATTCAGTATCTTGCTGGCAGAAATCAGAAATTTTATGAACATGGTATTATGACACTGCCTGAAAGATGGCAAAAGGTCATCGACAAAAACGGACAATACCTAATTTAATAAAGTTATACTTTCAAGTAAAAATAACTTTTGAATATCTGTCCCATAACCATCAAGTTATTTGCTACTATTATTATGGGACAAATTAAATTCATCAACTACTACTATTATTATGGGACAGAGGGAGTATATTATATTTGAAGATTGTAATAGTATTTCTTGATCAGAACTCTCCGACACAAAATTTCATATGCAACAACCTGATATAACCCCTTAATTCGAGGGTGGGAATTGAATTTGTGCGTGAAAAAGCGACCGGGAAAAATGTGTTTTCAACGACAGATCCGGCACGCTCATTATCCGTCATGGGTTGGAATCAAAAGAGAGGGACTTCCGGTAATTCCCACGTTCTAAAACGTTTCCGCCAATGGCGGCAGATATCATGGAAAAGCGACGGCGAGTTTCCTTCGGCCGCTGATTTCTATGAACCGTGATTTATCGCGCTTCAACAACTCCTTCCGACAGTTTAACGACGACGTGATTCGACGCAGGGAACTGCTTCCGGCTCACAATATCGACCGACCGTGTGTACCAAAGATTTCGAAATGTAGCGAACTTTTTCAACGCGGGTCTAATCCGTCGCTGTTCGAGCCCCACACTCGATCCTGTTTAATCTCGTTTCGGCACTGCCTTCTGACGCGTTCTCGATTCCACCGAGCCGTGTTTCATTCGCTTTTCCCCATTCTCTTGCCGAATCGAGAAAGATTTTATGGCCTCCAAGTGTATTTATGGAGATAAAGAGAAATTGGGAAGTTTTCCGTGGCTGCGGAGATTTTAAACGAACTCCGGAATCGCCGAAGAGCGGTGACCTTAAACCACCCCCAATTTTATGTCCAATTTATTATGCGATAGTTGATTTTTAGCTGGGTCTTTCATATTCATTCGGATAAAATCGACTGTGTAATTTACATACTTCACCTTCAGTCGCAATTAGGTTACTACATAACGTGAAAAGAAATTGTGAAATAGTTTCAATTGATCGGCAATTTCACAGATAATACTAAAAATTATTTTTTACAATATTTTATGTGGACTCGTATCGATAATTTAAAAGATCCTGAAAATTGACTAGATTCGACAAATAGTTTGAAAAATTTACATGTATATCATGAACAAATTTGAACTCGGCGAAGTGATGACTTAAACCCTCCTTAATTTTTCATGCTTTACGTCATACAATCATTAATTTCCCGCAATATTCCCGTCGCCCACCGGGAAAAAGCGACGAATTTCGAACGACTCCCATTATCAAGAATACGTGCTCAAGCAATTTTTCAGCAACTCCAATCCTCTGTAATTTTTAAACAAATTCAAATCCAGCTAAACCATGACTTAAACTTTCCCTAACGTTCCTTATATTACGTCATACAACAATTTATTTTACACAGAATCTTGCGTATCAATCAGAAAAGAATTTCGAAGAATATCTGATTAGCAAACACATAACTTCAACAAATGTCCCAACATCTTCAAAGCCCTGTAATTTATAAACAAATTCAAATCCAGCTAAACCATGACTTAAACTTTCCCTAACGTTCTTTACATTACGTCATACAACAATTTATTTTACACAGAATCTTGCATATCGATCAGAAAAGGATTTCGAAGAATATCTGATTAGCAAACACATAACTTCAACAAATGTCCCAACATCTTCAAAACCCTGTAATTTATAAACAAATTCAAATCCAGCCAAACCATGACTTAAACTCCCCCTATTATTTCTTGCGCTACCTCATACAATAATTAATTTTCCACAGAATCTGCAGACATTGCACTTTTCAAGCAACTCAAAAGTGGGCAAATTGGTGAGCTAACTCGCCTCAGAATATTCTATACGCTATCAAATCATAATTTCTGACCAAACTCCTCAACGTTGACCGTGAAAATGATTCAGAAGACGGTCGTTGGTATGGATTTCTATACTCGAGTAGGTGCGTGGGTGGTTAACAACGCTCCTTTGGCTAATACGACGTCACGGATAGCGGGGACAATTGTTGATGCTGCGCCCAAAACGACAGAGTCGGGGGCGGCGGCTGCGGTCGCCGGCATTACGGGTTTTAGGGAGGCTTTACAGGGCGTTGGGGGAAAGGGTGCAGGGCCGGCATGGGATTTTGGTCGGGGTTGGACCGAGCTTGCACTGTTCACGGCGATTAATTCATTGCCGCTTACCGCAGCCCACCGCAAACCGCCTTTTACCCCCGCCCGCCACCTCCTCGGCTCACCTCTTCACCCCCTTTCACAGATTATCTCGCGAATAGGTCCTTCGCGATCTTAGAAACGCGACTTAACCCCTCTCGTCTTTTGATTTACAGCGCGGAGCATAACTGTACCATCTCTTCGTAAAGACGCAGGTGGGTTCTTACGAATTCTTTCAGTTCGAAAACTATTCACAAAGCTTTTTACTTCTATTAGGTCATCCCATAAGTTCGTGCCGTTTTTCGAGCGGTTGCATATGTTAATTCTGTTATCATACCTTTAAGTGTGTTTTAGGTATTCTCAGAACATCTGAAATCTCCTCAACCGATAAACTTCGTGATTTCTGTACAATGTCTCGAATTTTATCTTTGTCTGTCTGTGGAGGATGCCCGGAACGCGTTCCTCGTCTTCTAAATAAAAATTCCCACCTTTAAAACGTTGAAACCACTTCCTACAAGTACGAGATGAAAGCGCACTTTCTCCGTAAACAGAATATATGTTGTTCGTGGCGATTGTTACTGAACTTCCCCCCCCCCCCAAATTCATATAACATGAGATGTCGGAAATGGATACGCATTTCCCTCATGATTTTTCACTGCTAGTGTCACTAGTTTCGCTGGTTTCTTTCATTTCACAATTGAAACAATGTTTCAGTGAACTGTATATTTTGTCCGGATTTTGCTGACGGACCCTGTGTCCCTAATTTTTCATATTAAAAAATTAGTAGTGCAATACGATGGACACATACGTCCACTGCCGAGAATTTCGTTAAATCGCCTAACGAAGTATGCATAAAATTAGGGTTGGTTTAAGTTACCACTCAGCCAAATTCGGAACCGTTCTTTGTCGGGTGAAAGCGAACGAGCTAGAAGCCCGGAAAAAGAGAGGTGGCCGAAACTTGAATATTTCATGGGGGAAAGAAAAATTTCTGCGGCTCTGCAATCTTCTTTGGAATAACGAACGCGGTATGACCTCGTATCGGATAGAACAGTCCGAGATCGATGCTCGCTATCTTCCGCAGGCTGCACGCTTACGCAATCGCGAGAGCGGAGCCCGGCGGGAATTTGAAATGCAAAACGGAAACGCGAGGTGGATGCGACCGTGCGGCACCGCGTGGGATTTCCTGCGGTCGTGGGAACGATACGGCCGCTCTCCTGGACCCTCTATGGATCGTTAGGTATTTTTCAGCCACCGCTTTGGGAGCCGGTCCGCTTTTGTACTCGGATCCTATCGCCGGAGGACTTTGATAGAACGCCGCTGCGCCGCCGCCAGTGATTTTTTCAAGAACGTGGTCTTCGAGTGCACTTCATTTAAACGCAGATTTTTGGAATTCAGAGGGAACGGACCCTTCATTTTTCGTCTCGTACAGAAACAAAGCTCTCGATATCAATCTTCAAACTAACTTAATCCTAATTATATCCTTATATCGATCGTATTTATCGTTAATAGTGAATATCTGGTTCGATCATTTGTCATTTTTACAAAGCAATTTTGCAAACTACTACAGTAATTTCGACGTTTCGATCTTTTTACCAAGCTTATATTAGCTTGCCGTGTCGTTGCCGTATGCGTAAAATCTTGTAATCGAATTTTAAACAACTTCCCGATGAGACTTGGAACTGTAAACATAGTTTAAAAGTACGTAGTAAAAAAGTAGGTAGTACGTGATCGCGTTCAGCGATCCCCACTCCGCGCGCCAGCGCTCCCTACTCCACTACGCGTTCCCACTCCGACTCATCCCCACTTCGCACAAAAGAAGCTCAGTGTGGTGTTCCGCTCATGCAGTTCTACTTCGGACAATTTCGTACTCCATCAAAAGACTTCGTCTCTCTGAGTGTTACCCCTCATTCCCTCTCACGTATTTCCATATCTTGCGTTTCTACATGTTACTATTTCATACCAAAATTACTATATCTTGCGTTCCATTTAAAAGAGACTAAAAAGTAGAAAATAAAACCTTAAAAACCACGCTTATATTAAAATGCACTTAAAAGGAAAAAATAATTTTTTTCCTGGTTCTCCCAAAAATTTAATATAAATTTAAATAAAATCATGACATTAGTGACTATAAAAATAAAAGCGCCGAACGCTAAAATTTTATTTAAATTTACATTAAATTTTTTGGAGAACCAGGAAAAAATTATTTTCTCCTTTTAAGTGCATTTTAATGTAAGCGTGGTTTTTAAAAAGCCCTTTTTTATATATTTTTTTCTCAGATCATCTTCAGAGGTTACTAGAATTGCGTCTGTGAACAATTACTTATTTAAGAATAATTTGAAATTCAGAAATGCAAGCCAACAAGTTCGTTGTAATTCATATTGTTAAGAAAATTAATTTTCTTAAATTAAGAGTTGAAAAAAGTAATTTTTTTAACAATATAAATTAAAAATAACTTGGTTGGCATTTCTGAATTTCAAAATATTCCTAATAAAATAATTGTTCACAGACGCAATTCTAGTAACCCCTGAAGATGATCTGGAAAAAAAGATCGAAACGTCGGAATTACTGTAGTAGTTTGCAAAATTGCTTTGTAAAAATAACAAATGATTGAACCTTTGCGCCGAAAGCATTAGATATTCAATATTAATTCAATCCTACTCCTGGGAGCCTACTGGATGGTTTATAATAGTGCACTTTTCACCGCAATCCACTAGATTCTTTTTAATAATATTTTCACTAGTGTCAATTATTTAGTCCTACGAGGTGAACAATGATGTTGCTTTTTAAATTGTTTATTAATTGTTTGTTTAGTATCGACCGGTTTTCACCATGAACATCAACAGCCCTCTCCAAAACTACTTGGCCTACAACTTAATCTCGAAGATCAAAGCGTGCTTAAGTCACCACTTCAATTTCGAACCACTTAAAAACCCACGGACCAAAATCCACCTGACAAAGTCTCCTTTGACAAACAACGGGGAATTTTTCAAGAACTGACACTCGAAGAATAACGATGCCTCATGGCAATCGAGGTATCGATCATTGGTGGCTTAAAGCTGACAATCTAAAGGGAAATCTGCTAACTCCCAACTAACTAAGAGCATAATCTCGATTAATCCTTTCAAAATCCCTGGCTGGTTAGAATTAATAATTTACGTACCGACAGCAAAGGGAAACCGAAGTGGGATATGCGTACCTGCAACAGAAATAGGAGGATTTCGATTAGAATCGTAGCGATGTTAGGTATCAGGTAGGATTCTCTAGTCTATTTCGAGCGGGAATCCCAGCGGCAGCGATCCGGGAAGAAAAGAAGTCTTGTCTTTAATCCAATCTACAACCGTATTTCAGATGCAGCCGGGCGCTGCTGCCCCGGTCCTCCCTATCGCGGGAACAGCAATCGACATCAGGACTCTCTTGGTATTCCCATCGTCCTAAACCCGGGCCAATCCGAGCCGAAACAGCCGAGGCAGTTCCCGATGCGACCTCGTTTCACCTCAAAATAATGTAAAGTTCAATTCCGAACGGGAGCCATCGCCGAACTTTCGAGCTTAAGCGACGGTAATCGAATTGATGTTTTTCGGGATCGGGCCCCGTCTCAACTTTGCCCTATTCCACACTAATCCCCACCCCCCAATTTACCGCCCACTCTCACCCTCGCCTTGCTACCTGAGGCATTTCTGAGAATGCTCCTCGCGGAGTTTAGTTTTAGTTCCATTATAATTTTCTAATTTATTAGTTTTATTATTTTTATTCAGCTTCATCTCGTTTAGAAAACAGTGGATAAAAAGTCGTAAATTAATTTTTAAGGAACCGTTACAAAGGGGAGGATTTTCGAATCTGTGGTGGTTTCACTTGTAAGACAAATATTTTGGTTAAGACTTGCATCCCCATTCTCTACCTTCCCCTTCTACGACGCTATTCCCCACTGGGGCGGAACTTATTTTACCACGTTTTTATTAGCTCGCTTTCTTGTCTGTCTGTTTGTTTGGTACAAATTTTGCAATTAATTTTATTTTACCACGTTTTTATTAACTTGCTTTCTTGTCTGTCTGTCTGTTCCGTACAAATCTTGCAATTGATTTTAAACTAACTTCCCTGATGAGCTAGAGACTTGAAATTTTAAACATAGCTCAGAACTGGATGACAATGCAATATTTAAAAACAAAATTTAGAAAAGCCTATGCGTTTAGGAGATATAAACTATTAAAAATGTAAACCGCCCCGCGCGTCGCTCGATAGTACGTGATCGCGTTCAGCGATCCCCACTCCGCGCGACAGCGCTCCCTACTCCACTACGCATTCCCACTGTGACTTATCCCCACTCCACTGACACGCTTCGTGCCGAAGGAGCTCAGTGTGCGTTTGAGCTCCGTGCAATGTTTACAAAGTTACTACGTATTATTATACAGAACATATAGAACACATTATAAAGAACAGTTGCACCGAGATTCTTATAATCTCATCAAAATGTTTAAAATGGATTGAAAAATTGCACACATACAAGACTAAAACGCAAGAAATAATTATTTAAACAAAAACAAATTTTTACAAAATACCACGTTTTTAAAATGGACTAAAAACTATAAAATAACGTTTCCTAGATTCATTCATTTACAGATTCATTTTACAGATTCCTAACCCCGTACAGATAGACCTGAAAATTTGTGATTGTGACGTTTTAATAGCTATGAAAGTACTTGTAAGATTTAAAATGAAAAACGTGGGGTAATGGCACAGTAATGGCAGAGAAACGGTAGCATTTTCTCTGAATTTCTTCGCGCTCCCTCTCCTCACCTGCCTTCTCAGCTCCCAGTTAAATTTCCTAGCCGAATCAAGCTAAATCTGGACAAGCAATCAAGTGACCAATTGCGTATCTCCTGAACCGTGCTAATAAATTTTTAGTTTTCCAAGAACTGTAACAAGAATCGTGGTAGCTAGCAAGATCTCCATTTTGCAAAAGTTTAGAGATCACGGGAGGAGAGGAGACAGGGGTGGTAGGGCATGGGGCAAAGGACAACAGGGAAGTTCAGGAGACAGGCCAGGCGTGTTCTGGCTCCTCTCGTCGAAACTTACTTTTCCTCTTTCACTCAGTTTATGTATTCTCCCGTTTGCAAAGAGCGAACAATACGCGGCGGCTTGTTGACTTCGCAGCGCGGCAACCCCTGTTCCCTCTTTCGAAAAAAAATCGCTGGGAACTTGTTGTCGTCGTTGCACGCTGCCTTCCTTTGTCCTCTATTGAACGATACTTGGATCTGGGTCATTCTTGTAATCCCACGCTCGTTGTAACAAAAGCGTTCCTGCACGTCGATAACTTTTAACTCGACGATTCTTCGGTTGCGCTGCCGATAAAAACAAGCGGCACCGACCTCGGACAAATTCTAGCTAGGTATTGGCGCTTGCTGGAGGCTGCTCTTACGGAAATATTTCACACCTGTTGATTTCTAACCGGGATAATAATTAAACAGATGATGAAGGGAGTGGACTCCTTTCTCCAGGATTGCAAAGGGTGCGGGATTCGCGTTCTCATTTCTCGATAATACAAAAATGGGGGTTTTTCGTAACTTGCATTATTCGGCAGCGTAATTTGCATTATTCGTAAGGGGTACACTTTATTTTACCGGACTCAAAAATTTATTGAGATGTATTTGGTATGACATATCGAATATGTATTTGCAGATCGAAGTTTCGACCCCATAGGGTGAATGGTTATGCTTGCTTAAAGTTGAGCAATCTGCAGTGTTTTTGACAGGTAAGGGCGCCGCCATATTGGTTTGTAGTGACGACTGCGAGCCGCTTACCGAGCAGAATCGCCGGTCCTTGTCGCCCTCCACCCTGACCTAATCCTAACCAATTCAGTACATAAACTGAACTCCTTCGATGATGCGAAGTGGGCTAGTGGAGTGGGCGTGAGTCGGAATGGGAACACATAGCGGAGTAGGGAGCGCTGGCGCGCGGAGTGGGGATCGCTGATCGCGACGACGTACTACTGAGCGTCGCCGGCGAGATGTGACGGTTAAGATTAAAATTTCTTTTTCTTCTAAGACGCACAGTTTCTTTTTTAAATTTGTTTTTTAATATTGCATTGTCACCCAGTTCTGAGTTATGTTCAAAGTTTCAAGTCTCTAGCTCATCGGGAAGTGGTTTAAAATTCGATTACAAGATAATGTAAGCTAATATAAGCGTGGTAATAAAAAACAATACCATTTCCGATTTGGGAAAATATTGCCCCCCATCCACCAAAAAATTACCCTAAACGCACCTGTCTCTTTCCTGCTTGTTCTTCTAAAGTCGGCTCCACCGAGTTTACCCGAATATCGTTGTAAAGCTGTTTTTACTTCAAAAAGTGATGCAGGTACTATTCTGAAATTTTGTAGATTCGCTTGCCAATGTGTATAGAATATACAGTAATTTTTTAAAAAACTATTATCAATTGTATTCAGAGTTACAGTCAATTATGGTTGGCATTGCCTACATTTACAACGACCTCGATCTTGGAGAACGAATTCTCTGTCGAATCCCGTAGCAGATGGCAAGAAAACAATGATTCACATCGAAACTCGACTTAATCACCTCGGTTCCCTAATACAGCAACACTGTGTAAGTCGTCCAGATGGCTGTCGAACTTATTAAGTTCTCGGATCGAAGGAAAACATCAATTCGATCGGTGCTGACGTTGATAGAGCGCTCAAAGTGGTCAGCGGAGGGATACCCACGATCAGCCACGATTGATAGATCACCAAAAACATCAGAATCATTTCCCCAAATACTATCCTATCTTCCCGCGTCCCCAAAAATTGCAATGAAAATGGTAAAAGTGTCCATTACATTTCCCAAAAATCGATCAATTCTCCCTAATGTATTATTCACAAAATAAGTTAATAAATTACAAATGAGAAAATATTCCATTTACAATGTTCTCGAACATTTTCGAAAAATGGGGTGCATACTGTAAGTTCGAAAGTTCTTTTCGGAAGTTCTTTTCGTATTCCGTATTATGCATACATATAAATCGATGGAACCTCTGCAGTCGAATCGCAGCGGATCTCGATCCAGCGAAATCGCCGCGTCGCGTCGCGTCGGATTATTATCAAAATCCGTAATTAGACACCGGCGAGGAAATTGCATCGGTGACGTTGCACCTGGTCGCCCAATAAATTGTTTAAAAAAAGAGTACCCCCATCGACCTATGTATACCTATGGTCGCATTTTACCGAATATGTTCGACGCGTGGGCGTGTGTACACAGTTAACGAGTCTGGATTTGTGCAATTACGAGTGCCGCGCGTCCGGCACGGCAATTTGATCGCTCGCGATCGTCGAAATTACCTCGAAATCGCGCGCAGAACTAACCAGCTAATTTGCATATAAATCGGCGGCCATCGGGACCGGCCGACATCTTTCACAATTTGCGAGCGCGCCATTTAAACGCACTCAAACAGGCTCGAACCGGCAGAAAATGTTTTTGTCGGTTCGCCAAGTCTGCATATTTCCCAGAAGAGACACTATGGACACTTATGGAATTTCTCATCGTAAGAAACCCTTCTGCAACATTTGATCAAAGTTTGAAAAATTTATATGTATTTTATGAACAAACTTGAACTCTCGGCGAAGTGATAACTTAAACCCTCCTTAATTTTTCATGCTTTACGTCATACAATCATTAATTTCCCGCAATATTCCCGTCGCCCACCGGGAAAAAGCGACGAATTTCGAACGACTCCCATTATCAAGAATACGTGCCTTCATGCAGACATGAATTGTACTGCAGAGCCAGTCTAGAGCCAATTTTAGTTCAGTTCGTTTAGACGAGATGGCGCCTAGTCAGGAGGACTGTCAATCAGTGCTGCGATATTGTGCAACATTTCACTGCTATCAACGTGGAATCATAGCAAAACTGACACAGACGAGGTAGATATTCTCATCGGTGGCACTAATATTAGTGCGAGCTGCCCTGTGTAACGGCATTCGCGACGAGCTGAATAGAATATGGAAATAGGAAGCAACTCCATCTCGTGTTCATTAGGCAGTTGCGTGTTTATCAATGTTACCAAACTTTTTTTTTGCACAGAGGTTGATAACATTGATAAACAGTTCCTTTCTAGTTACAATCCGAGGGTATGCTAATTTTCACTAGATTTCATTTCAAATCCGCAATAGTTTGAACCGTCCCGAAATGTTTCGTGAAGTTTTGCGACGTTCTTCCCACGTTGCTTTTAATTTGTTTCGTCGGCTGATAGTGGCCAGCATCGAGAAAAGATTGCGGATCGCTCTCCTTGAAATGACTGGCGAGGGGTGGCATCGACTCGACCTATTTCGTGTCCATTCAAGCCAGCAGCATCGAGCCAGCAGCGTCTGTCTCTCCCCTTCACCGGGCAGGTGGATGCATGCAAGGCTGCGCCTCCCTATCGGCTATCTCCTATCAGCTATCTACTCCACTTGCATACTGGATTTAGAATAGTTGGATATGGCAAGGATCGAGGTTAAACACTTATTTCTGGTGCCGCTTCCTCAGACACGTCCTACATCCCCGGCTGCTATATTTTTGCGGGCAACGACGCCACTTCCGGGCTCAGACCCGCCCCACTGCTTGTATTTCTTCCTTGATTGCCACTCTATCACGTGGCGCAGTACAATTTTACCTTGCAACCATAGTTTATAAAATTGATTTTAAAATGCACCGAAAGTGTCGAATACAGGGTGAGTCACCTAACGTTATCACCTTAAATATCTTTGTTGTTTTCAAAGATGCATTAAATGTCCTGAGGACAAAGTTGAATTTATATTGTTTCCCACTCTTCAAATTTAGATGAAATCACAGCAGAAGACTATTTATCTTGAAATTTCTGTAAAAATTGACTTCAGTGGGCGTGGCTTCGTTGTCCTCTCTGTATAGAGAGCTGTGAAGAGGCGTGGCTTTGGTGCCCCCGCGTTCTAGAGTTTCACAGCAGTGTCCTATTCTTCAAAACTTTACAGAATTGTGACGGAATAATGTCCACTGTACTCTGTCTATATAAATTGCTAGTTAATATGACCTCATTACTGCCTCTGTCTAACATACTCTCTGGGGGCGTGGCTTCATTGCTCTTTTCATCTAGAGTGCCCAAATAAGCGTGCATTGCTTCCTCCATCCATAACGAATTATCACACCATTAGACCCACATACCATATTTTTAATGTACCCGATAATATTGCCTTGTAAATGTGAATATTTAATCAACAAACAATCACTCGGAATAGCCATATTTTCATATAAAATTCATTGTTTTCATTGTAAACCGCTACCTATGTGCAAATGGCTCGGATAATATTGATCGCTCGCCATAGAACGCTTCAATGGTTCATGGCTCCGTACTCGTGCCCTAGGGAGCAATATTTGCTCCCATCCGCTCCACACTGAAGATAAAATATCGAAACAAAAACTAAAACGAAATTAACATTCCTCAGATTTCTCTACACTCAGTATCAACTCGACATCTCGCAATACAATACAATACTCGTTCATCGAACGACTGGCTGATTTCTGGTTCACACAATACCCTAGAAAACCAACGATAGTAAAATCCATCGACCGGGATCCAACAATGAAAGCACTTTTCGCCGAAATAAAAAAGAAGAGAAGAGAGATAGAAAGAAAAGCGAAAGGGGCCGATAAAAATAGAGTGAGCCTGTAAGAGAGAGGCTTTTCCGAGGGAGTCCGTGAAATTGAGAGGAATCGAAGGTACATTTTCACAGGCGATAAACCCGCCTTAAAATTTATTTCAGATTTTCGACGGCCATGCACGCTCCATTTAATATTCCCGAGATAAGCGGCCGGGAAACGAGCATTATAGTTCTCTCCGCCCGACGAGAGAGAGAGAGAGAGAGAGAGAGAGAGAGAGAGAGAGAGAGAGAGAGAGAGAGAGAGAGAGAGAGAGAAACCGAACGAACAACAACGATTTTATTGGGGACCGAGGCCGTGGATCGCAATAACCGTGCACTGCGAATCGGTAACAGCTTATTTATGCTAATCCGATTACGCTCTCGGCAGCGGCGAACGTTATTACGCTCTGCCTGGCCCGCCAGCGGCGAAACTTTTGTAATTATGTTACCGCGGCATCTTAATTCTTCGTGGCTCCGCGAAAAATTCTCCGGAGACTCCTCCGGAGCCGCGGAAATCTTGTTCGCTATGCTTTTGGGCCGAGGATGGAACGAGGATGGTCTTTAGATCGTGCCAGTTTCAACGGACTTCCTTTTGGAATTTCTTTTCCTCGCGAATTCACGGTATTTTCTAGAGGCTTTTGATTTCAAGGCGCTTGCCGGCTGAATAGAGGAATAATGGAGCTCTGCAGGATTTCTGTTGAAATGCGATTTGATACACGACTGTCCATCGCTAAAGACGAATTTACGCTTCCTCGTTTTGCCACACAATTTACATCAGAATAACTTTTTCATAAATGGACCGAACCACCGCAGTTCTTTTGCCAAGCTAGATGGATTAGTAATTCAAATTTTGCAAAATGTTTGGTGTGAACGAGAGAAACATTTGAAATGTTGCTTCTTGCAACTTCTTTATTTGGGCTTGCAACGAAAATTGGAAAAATGTGATTTGTAAATCGATATAAATTATGCACATGCTGAAAATTTCGTCGAAATTGATCAAATGGTTCGTGAGTTATACACGGTTAAAAATGGCGAACAAGCTCACATGAAAAAGTCGTAAAGAGAAACTTCTACTATTTTCTTTTGTAATTCATACTAAAGACAATTTTCCTAATATTGTAATGCACTGATAGTAACTCACGCTGGGATACATTTTCTCATCAAAGTGCCATAAATTGGAAGTACAAAATCGTAGATCTAAATCACACGGATTCGTCGCAAGGGAGAGCACTGTAGTCTTTACGGCTGATGGTAGAGGAAGTCGTTAAAAAAATGTTTTAAAGTCTGCAGAGACGTTTGGACTTAAAACTCTTGAAAAATGAACCATCCTGACTTTTCTTTCATTCAAAGTGGAGTAAAATGGACATAAAAAATCGTAGACCGAGTGCTTTTTGAAGTTGTAAAAGGACTTCAATCTTCAACAGCACGGTTGTTTGAATCGTTAAAAATTTTTTTCGAATTCCGCAGAGACGTTTAAACTTAACCTAACTCCGAACTACCCGTCTTGGCCTTTCATTCCATTCGCAGTGCAGTAGGACGGAAATAAAAAATTGCAGATTCAGCTTTTTGAATCCGTTGCGAACCGCAGAGTTTTCAAGCTTTAAGCAGAGAGTTCTTCGATCTGAATCATTAGCCTATATTGAATTTTTCAGTTCAGAAGAAAATCTTCAAAAAATAATAATGTAAATGATATCGATAGTAGAAGCTCTGACCTTCAAAATGAGCCTAATTAGACGGCTATCCGATTTTTTTTCATGAAATTACAATAGGTCAAACGTTAGAATGCCTCATCCTAAGGTTTCTGCAATCTAAGTCGCCAGTGTATGCAATATTCAACTCCCAAATTCGGAAAAAATCCACAAAAAATAATAATGCAACTACATACGTTGATAATAGAATCTCTGACCTTCAAAACGATCCTAGGTCGCCTAGGAAGACGGCTACCTTCTCCATGAAATAACAATTAAAAATTCCGTACCCAACATTCAGAGATCCTTCATAGACGCGTGCAAACGTCAAAACACCAGCCGAACCAAAACTTTTCAACAAACCCAACCTCCGCGACATCGAACGGCATGGAACCAAGTGTCGCCACCACGATCGGTAATAACAAGCGCAACACTCACGCACGAATAAATCCCAAAACCTCGATCGAGCGAACTCCTTCTCAAAGACGGTTAAACTTTCGTCGAAAATGCGGCATGGAATGCAGGAGTATCGAACGATGGAATAAAACGGAAGTGGCGTAGCAAAGGGTGCATCGATTCGAGCGCAGGCTCGCCCTCCATTTATCAGGTTCAAGTTTTTCGTTGCGCTGGCCACCGAAAGTTCCACGCTCCTAAGCAGAAACAGTTTTCCGTACGCACGGCGGATAGCACAATGGTTCTCGGGCTTCCTCTCGGCGGAAAGTTGTCGTCGGCGTCGCTTTTGCGCTCCTGGACAGCGGCGGGCCCTTGCAAAACGTCGCCAACCCCCGTTGTCGTGCGAGTTTTCTGTTTTGCCGGAACTACTTTTCCGGAAGAGCTTCTTGTCTCATTTTTCCTCGACGCCCCTGCTCCGGCCCGCTTCTTCTTCCTCATCCCCCCCCCCCCCGGTTGCAACCCCCCGCAACCCTCTGCAACCCCTGTTGGCGTCGGGAACACCGGCGACTTCGAGAAAGTTGTTCAATTCCGGGCCGCGAGTATGACACGAGTGTATCCGGCGAACGTCCCACGGAAGAGCACGGGAATGCTTTTTGCCTTCACCTTCCTGCTTCCCTGTTACCCTCTCGCACTCTCTCTCACGCTCTCACTCTTTCTATCTCTCTCTTCGTCCTGTTTGCTTCTATCCGTGGTTCTTCCTCCAGCTAGTTTCTTCTCAGGATTTCGAATGCGAGCCGCGCTGCGGCGTCATTGACGCGAGAAACTCGCCGACACTGACGTTGCACGAGGATACACGAGAAGTTTTGAGACTTTTAAAGTGCCTGGCGGGGGATAGGGTGTTTTGTGAGCGGCCCAGGCTCGGGATCTTGATGGATTGTTGCGGGGATGATGCTGGGCCAAGATTTTCGGCTGACGGAGGTGTTTGGTGTAGGGGGTTAGAGAAGATTGGGGATGACTCTTGGTGTTTGACCTATTGTAACTTGGCGAGAAAAATATTGAGTGTGCCTCAGCCCATTTTGAAGGGCGGAGTCTCTAGTTTTAACAGCCCTAAATTATTTTTAGCTTCAAAATTGAATATGGTATTGTCTACTACCCTTGCGATTCAAATTTAAGGGTGAAGTGTTGTTGATGTTTGATCTATTGTTACTTACCTACATTCGTCGATACCGACAGTTCCGAAGACAAACTTACAAATTTTGAGGTGTTTTAACAATAAATATTTCTATAACGAACAAATTCTACAAACTTTTTATTCCATTAACATATATTAGATACAATAACTGTCGACTAGAGTTGTATCGTACTTCTCTCTTTCTGACTCTCTCCTTCCAGCCGAAGGCTACTCGAGTCAGCTGTGGAGAGGATGACGAGTCATCAATGGTGCGTTGAACGGGAAATGCAGCGTTCGGCAATACCCAATCAACGCATCGCCTTGCGTTATCAATGAACGTCATTGAAATCAGCCCATAGACTGATGAGGAGCCTTCTTCGCGATGAAGAAGGTTCCTCCACAAACAAAACAGAAGGTCCCTCGGAAAACAAATGTTCACCCCAAGAAACAATTATCATCGTGATTGAAAACAACGTCATTCGTAATCGTGCCATCGCATCGTAGCGAAACGAACGTTCGTTTTTCTTCAAATCTCTTTTCGCTAATCGTAGTCGGACAATCTCGTTTCGAGAGAACTGGGAAACGTCGCACCACGAGTCCTTCTGGCAGACTTGGGACGAAACGCGGCTTCTAGATATTGAATCAATCACGCAATATTCATTTGGCGGGCGATCTGCCGGCGAATTAAGCGTAACGATCCGCGACGCCGATGATCGTTCACATTCACGTTATATGGGGCAGTGAACTGACTTCATGGAACGTAGGAGCACCGAAACCACGCCTCTTTATAGCATGTTCTATAAGGAAACGAACGGAATTACGGCTCTTGAAGTACTTTATTTAGTCAGGAACACCAACAAAATTACACCCCTTAGAGCAATTAATATAAGAACAGCAACAAAAGCACGCCTAGATAGTTCTTAACAAGTTTCTACCTAAACTTAATGAGCTTCAGCATCTTTTAGCATATTTTGAATTATTTATAGACTGAAATTACTATGCAAAACAGTGCTCTGAATCCGTAAAATGCGCGGACACTGGAGCAACGCCCCCTTAGCGTATCCTATACAGAGCAAACAATGAGTTTATGGCTCTCAAAGCATTATAGGTAGAGCGAATAATGAAGCCACGCCCCCAGGCAATTATATACAAATAGAGTATTACAACCACGCCCTTTCAGAATACTTTATACGCTGGGCAGTGGAATAGAGAGGTACCGAGATGAATTTGTACAAAAAAAATTCGAGAAAATTCATTCGTATAAAATCCTTTGTAAATGATGTAAAATTTCGAGAAAAAAAAATCCAAAAAGTAAACCTAGTATGCTCTCATTATACGCTTCTCGCAGAAACCTTTACGACTACGGTCAAACAGGCCAGATTAATATAAGTAAATAAAAAACCACTTCAAAGAGTATTTTATTCCCACCCTGGACGAATGAACTGAAATTTTGAAAAATTCCAGCTGAACAAATTTTGAAGAAATTGTATAAAGTAGACCCATTATGCACTTATCACTTGACGTTCGATTTATTCAAATATGGTGTTCAGAGAACACCTTAAAAAAATAATTATCCCCACCCGCACGTCCCTCATGACATCCTGCTAAAAAATGTATGAGCCCCTCAAGTTCTGAAGTAATTTAAAAAAGAACTCGGAATGCCATAAAGTACACGGTAATTGTTACTAAAGGGCGAAATAAATCACCCGGAAATGCTGAGAAAGGGTGACCGGTAGGTCGCAGGCTCATCCGCACCGCGACAGAAACCCCGGAGGATGCACTAATGTTTTACAGTTAGCCGACTATCATAGCTCGTGATGCAGCTCAGCGGGGAAATAATTGCGCAAAGTCCTACGCACCGGTCCCTCGATCATCGTTCACATCGCCGAAACCACTTTTCGGATTCGCGAGGAGCGGGGCGGCGCGCGCACAGTACACCGCTGTTTCCGCTAGTGGAAACCAGAAAACACTTGCCGGAATCGTTTAACATTTAGGATGCTGGTTCCAACCGGACAATTCAGTGCCGGTCGGCTGTCATTATAATGTGTATTTACAGAGCCGTGCAAATGTGAGTATACAGCAGGTTGCAGGGCTGCATGTACGGGCTGGGCTCTCTGCACAGTTGTAGCCAGAAACGTGGGAGGGGAAGCTGGAATGCAGCCGCGATGACAGAGCGCCGGGATAGCTCGGTAAAGTGTAAACTATTATAATTATCCACGAAACCACTGTCGTTCCGAACAGCCTGCACGTTGTCGGCACTGCGAACTTGGGAATAGGAGTTCTAAATCGCTGTTGTAAGTCTAATTCATCGTTCATTTCACTTAGATGCGAGTTATTACCAAGTTCTTGATTAAAGGCCGTTTGAAAGCTATTGCATTACGGCGAATTGAGCTTTTTCCGGGTCGATGCCAGCCATTTTTGTAGAAAATCAACAATTGCGTGATAAAGTATAAAGAAAATTAAGGACTACTTCAGTCATCAATTTGTTGGGTTTTAATTCGTTTAGAAGATACAGATCTTTGAAGATATAAAAGTTTCTGTGCACGTGTTTTTGCTAACAAAATGTTTTTGTAAATGGTGGCTATTTCCGATCGATGTCGGCCATTTTGTAGAAAATCAACAATTGTGTGATAAAGTACAAAGAAAATTAAGGGCTAGTTCAGTCATCAATTTGTTGGGATTCAGTTTGTCTAGAAGATACAGATCTCTGAAGTTATAAATGTTTCTGAACATGTGTTTTTGCTAACAAAATATTTTTGCAAATGATGGCTATTTCCGATCGATGTCGGCCATTTTGTAGAAAATCAACAATTGTGTGATAAAGTACCAAGAAAATTAGGGGCTAGTTCAGTCATCAATTCGTTGGGTTTTAATTCCTTTAGAAGATACAGATCGATGAAGTTATAAAAGTTTCTGTGCACGTGTGTTCGCTAACAAAATATTTTTGCCAAAACTTAAAGAATTAATTCTGTAGTAAACAAAATGAAATTCACTTCTCCCATGATGCGTCGAATGGAAATATTTTCTACATATACAATGACCTCTGTCGCGCCACTATGTCGATATCATTTTGATGAGTTCATTAAGTTTGACGTCGACGTGTCCTCGTTACCACCGAATTGATTTAATCATCGTAATATAACACCCGAAGAGTGATAATTCCAGCGTTGCATTCAATCGCACGTACACTGCGAACTATTCTCGAATTCGGCAAAGATCATAGATACGAATATCGACGCACTAAATTAATTCAATCGGTTTACTTGTTGCTACTCTTGCATCAATTACCTTAATGAAATCGATCCTCCATCGAGCAAAGCACTAATTCATAATTAAACCAAGTTTCTGCAACGTTCGAACCAACAACGCCATTTTCATTCAAATCTGTTCGGATACAGTTCTTCTTTGGTAATTAACAACCGACTGAGTACACAAAATTAGTTGTTAATTTAAGAAATATTTGAAATTATTGCAGTGGGACTTGAAAAATTTCAGATAAGTTTGTAGTTGAATTATCGTAACCGATAAACAAAACAGTATCATTTGTTTATCAATTATATTGAATATTGTAGCAGGACGAGTAGATTGGAGAGTGCCGATTATTTTATTGAAATTCGATAAGTTATATCGGCTTCGCATTGGAACGAAGTTAATTAATTGCGATCATTCACTTTTTTTAGGAGCAACTTTTATAGATTGAACAGCGCAAAGATATTATTTTTAGCGACAGTCTGTTTGCCTTGTAATTGATAGGGTCGATATATTTTTATTTGCTCACGATCACGCGGAAACGGCTCGGTAACCCAATTTCCCTTTGTAAGCAGAACTCGTTACACACTGCCGGTTGTTTACAGTGCCGATATTTGAAACATGTTTCGCCGTGGCGATACGCGCATTGGCCGAATCGAATTTATGTAGTAATTTATAACGGAGAGACTTTTAAATCGAATATCACGTTCGGCCAAAATCGACGGTGTGTTTGTGACTTCGTAATATTCCCGTCTCCTTCTCACTAGTTCACGGAGAACGTCTGTGAATCTCCTCGTTCATTTAAACTACCCAGCTTTTTTCTTAACAAATAAAGATCACAGTGGGGCCTCTGTCTTTGAAATAACTGTGGACCACGACAAGAAAAATACAGTGACATATCTTCATATATGCGTGAAAATCTTGAGATCAAAATTTAATTTGAATAAAAATACAAAATATTTTTCTCATTCGTTATTCTCTTATGAAACTTTCATCAACGTATTCGTGCCGTTTTTCCGAATAAAATGAGCACAAACACGACACAATTGTGCATCCTATTTATATATTTAATCCACGATACGCGAATGTTTGGATAATCGAGGTTCTACCGAATCGTGAATTAAACAAACAAATATGCTTCGAATCACGTCGTGTTTGTGCTCGTTCTAATCAGAAAAACATCACAAATATGGCGTTAAAAGTTCCATAGAAAATAATTAACAGATTCAGATCGTGCTTTACGTCATCCAGTAATTCATTCTGAACAAAATCATCGCTTTCAACGAAAAAACGCAATTATTAGCTGTTTCGTGAAAAACTTCGAGAATGGTTTGCGAAAAATCAACAAACTCACGACGTAATCTCCCGTCTAATTTTCCCGGTTCTACTAATTTCGCCGAAAATCCTCGGCATCGGCCAGAAAAAGCAATTTATTCGGGGCCGTTCCTCGTAATCAGTTTTTCCCCGGTGCAGTTCCAATAGTTTCCAGCCGGCCGTGTAACGTATCCCGAAGCTCTCCCTATTTTCGCGAGCGTTCCGATCGTCCGGGAATATCGAGAAACTGTTGTTTTTCGCACCTGTCGCCCTTCATATTTCCCGGGCTCGATTCTCCCTCGGCGCTGCAACAGCTACACGGAGGGAAAGGTGAGGATTCGCAGCGTACGCAAGAAAGGCGCGGAGGGGAATTGGCCTTCATATTTTATTAGCCATTGATATATTACCCGGGGCACGTTGCGCTGCCCCTGCTTGGATAGCCGGCCCCGAATACGGCCGTGTTTACGTTCACGTCAGGAGGATGGATAGAATACACGAAGATCGGTCCACCGTTTGCTTTGGCGCCTGTCGCCGATTGATACGGGATAGAGTTAGCACGGAAAAATAAAGGAGCACCCACAGCCCCCAACCCACTGCGCACACTACATACCCCCATATTTACCCCCGCAGGTATTTTCTCTGCGAAATGTTGTGAAACCAAATTGCGGACGTCAAAACGCTTCTGTTTACCGTTCAGTTAGCCGCTCTAAAAGAACCTGGTAATCATAAATCGCCTCAGAATTTCACGCGTGACCTCTCACCTTGACCTTGCTGGAAGAATGAATTTCTTATCGATTTTAGTCTCGCGAGTATTATTAAATTCGTGTCGAATTTAGTTTCTTATTTTACTTTTATATGTATATGCGACGGGATAGGTACAAAATTAAGTTTTATCTAGGTGCACGGTAGTGCACCAGCCAAGTTCTTGCACTACCTTCTTTTACACGAAACAACTTAGCCGTTTTTTAGAGGCTTATAACTCGACACTGGAGGCAGATGGAGAGATGTAATTTCGTACACTTGTTTAAATGCTATCATGTCTCAATATTGACAAAACATTAATCTTCCAACATTAGTAGGTTCCGAGATATAGGGGACCTCAAAAATCGCTAAATTTGTCACTGACTGACTGACTGACAGATCATCAAAACCTTTTGGGTACTTCCCATTGACCTACAAGCTTGAAATTTGGTACATAGGTCCACCATAACAAACACTCAAAGGAATAATTATCAAAGTTTGAAATTTTACACCTTAAAGGGGTTGTATTAAAAAAAAAAAAACGAAATAGGTTATGTATGGAGAAAATGAAATATGCCGCTTTTCCCATAAGGAACCGTGCAAATTCCGGAAAGAATCATCTGCACTCTTCAAACGTTCGTATAGCGCCATTCGAGGTAGTGGCAAAAAGCTCAAGCTGGTAGATTACAATAAGGTAGAAAATGACACTAAAATTATAACAAAAAAAACCTAGGTAAAGTTGGGTTCTAATTCGCCGGCAGAGTGTTAATCTTTGATACCTACTTGATAATTGATGAAATTTCAACAAAAATTGATGAAATCCCAACGAAAACATTCTGTAAACAGGAGCCAAGTTCTTATGGCCGTAAAAAGTTGTGAGATCAAACAGAATACGGCCAAGTTCGTTAGCTTAGAAATACCTCTTGCAATACTGAAAAAAGCGTTTGTAAAAATTAGTTAAAAAGAACGCTATTTAATTTTCAAAGAGTCACATGGAGGGCTAAATTATTCAAAGTTGGCCGTTACTTTTTAAACCAATGGCCCTAAAACGTGTTAGGTAGCGGCCAAGTTTGAATAATTTAGGCAGAAATTTTAAATCCGGCAAAGTCAAGAGCAGCCGCATAACTTCCCTCCCGGTCGAGATACAGGGATAAAATTGTACACAGCATGATTTTTCATCGGCCCTGTCGAATTAGCCTTTTAATTTGATCCAAGGGAATTTTTGATCTTATCCGGCTAGACCCTGGAAGCGAGCACTACTGTATTTGACAGCGACCTCGTTTACGCAGAAGATTCGGTGCTCGAGCTCGAACGGTATTTTTCTCGGATACGAAGGGATGCAGCATAGGTGGTGGGATGCGTGCGAATTGGGCGAGTAATCAGAAGGCGAGCTGCGAAGCGCGGCGACTGCAAATTCCGGCTTTCTTCCGGCAGCGGCTCTTTACACACGCGCGAAACTCTCCGCCGCGCACAATGCACGGAGAATATTTCTCGGGCACGTTCGCGCCGCGAGAACGCGTCTTTCGTGTATGAGTGCAGGGGAGCAGCCCCGGTGCACCCTAACGGAGGCGTGGGTGGGGCCTCGGGTTGGCGCATCGTGCGCGGCACGGCAATTCCGACTCGAAAGCTTCCAAACATCTTCAATATAAGTTAGGCAACTGTACTTAGGTTACGTTCGTAACCAGGGCCGCATACGAAACAGTCCACGAATAGTTGGAAGGCATTCCCTTATTGCGAATATCAAGTAACTCGCAGCCGGGCCCACCCCCTTCCCCTTCCCTACCCCATACCCACCCACCCCCCTATCGTCGCGTCTTAAATTAACTCTCAAATTAGGTAGACGATAACGAGGGCTGCACGGCACACCCCTGGAAACCAGGTCGAAGATGCGCGCACTCCAACCCCCCGTTACAGCCGATCGAATCACACGGAGGAATTCCGACGCAGAATTTCATTTCGCACCTTGAACTCGTTCTCTCTGATGGATTAACCCTCGTGTCAATTCCGGGGACTTTGCACGGCCGTCTACGGCGTTGCACTCTCGTTAAACTTTATCGTTTCACCGTGTGTTCTCATGTGCCAAATGTACGCTCGAATCCGAAGCTTCATCAGGCGCAATGATCACCTCGAGATAGTTAAAAATCGAATACAAGAGCTGCCAGATTAAAGAATGTCAGAACTTTTTCGTTCCGAATTTTTCTCTATCCAACTTTTACTCACATATCCGTGACGATTTTCTGGTTAAAATGATACCAAACACGATGCAACTCGGATTGTTGTTACCTGTTTAATCCACGATGCAATAGAACCTCGATTATCCGAACTAGTTTGTGGAACACAAGTCCGAAGCTTGATCGGGCGCAATGATCGCCTCGAGATAGTTAAAAATCGAATACAAGACATGCCAGATTAAAGAATGTCACTAAAGGTCGTAAATACATAATGGCAGGATACATTTCAGAGTATACAGACTTTGACGACCCTGGTACTAAATCGACAATTAAAAGTTGCGACGTATTTTTCCTAACGTGGTGAGCGAGGTTTTTGAAATATATGACAGAGTTCATTAAATGAATTTAATATATCGATAGATGTACAAATTAATTCGTAGCTGTACATGTTACAATTTTTGTTTCATCAAAAACTGCCGCAGAAAAATCATTTTATGTGCCCTTATCGGACGAGCAAAAATTTTGAAGAAGTTTCACAGACTAGGTCAAATATACACTTGCAATATGCATTTCGATTAACTGGCGCACTGTTAGTCCAGTTTCAAATAATTGTCCTCAAAATCCACCCCGGAAGAATCATTTTTTGTAGCCTTATGGAAGAACGAAAAATTTTAGAAAGATTCCAGCACTCGAGAAGTGCAAAAAATCTACTTCTTGACATTCTAGACAGGAATGGTTACCTCAAACGAAGCACGAAGGTTCGAAGAGAATTGTTCGAAATCGGAAGGCAAGTGTTTGTTTCGATTCCCAGTCGTCAGTATGCGTAAAACGTTTACTCCCCAGCAGAAGTCCAAAGTTGGCATTCTTGATACACAGTTAAGAGCGAGGGTAACTGAAAATCGAGGACGAAATGGCCTCGGAACGATTCCCACGTACAAGAGGAGCCGACTCCCTTTTCCCGTGGTGGTGTGCAATGGAACTTTCAAACTTTAAAAATCTCTTCCCGACAATTCGTGCTAACCGTGCAGCAGGGGGCGGTCTCCCGAAGTAAATCTCCGGGCACGTAGTCCCGACTGAAAGGCTATGTCTCACTCCAGCTTTTTCTTTTCTTAATAAATTCCCGGATCGGAGTTGAACTAATTACGCCGGCCGCTCTGGAATTTTAAACGAACACCGTTCGCTCCCTATGAAATATCACCCCATACGGAGCACATGGGGCCGAAACACTACTCTGTACCCCCAACTGCAATTACAAGGGGTTTTCTCGATTGCTATGCGAGATATTCGCATTAATTAAAATGCATACAATACCAGTGTATATTTTGAGCTATTTTATGGAATTTTTACAAAATTTTTGCTCGTTCAATACGGCCAGAAAAAATTTTGTTTCTGGGAGTGGTTCTTGAAGGCAATTATTTGAAACTGAACAAATCCTGCAATACTTGATCATCATTATAAGGGGCTCTCTCGATCACTATGTGAGATATTCGAATGCACCAAAATGCATATAGTAGGTGCATGTTTGAGCTATTTTATGGAATTTTTCCAAAATTTTTGCTCGTTCAATACGGCCAGAAAAAATTATATTTCTGGGAGTGGTTCTTGAAGGCAATTATTTGAAACTGAACAAATCCTGCAATACTTGATCATCATTATAAGGGGTTCTCTCGATCACTATGTGAGATATTCGAATGCATCAAAATGCATATAGTAGGTGTATATTTCAGCTATTTTATGGAATTTTTCCAAAATTTTTGCTCGTTCAATACGGCCAGAAAAAATTATGTTTCTGGGGGTGGTTCTTGAGGGCAATTATTTGAAACTGAACTAATCCTACAATACTTGATCATCATTATAAGGGGTTCTCTCGATCACTATGTGAGATATTCGAATGCATCAAAATGCATATAGTAGGTGTATATTTCAGCTATTTTATGGAATTTTCCCAAAATTCTAGCTCGTTCAATAAGGCTACAAATAATTCTTTTTCGGGGGGTTTTTCTTTTTGATTTGAAACTCAACTAATTCTGCAATACTTGATCATCATTATAAGGGGTTCCCTCAATCACTATGTGAGATATTCGAATGCACCAAAATGCATATAGTAGGTGTATATTTGATCTATATAATAGAATTTTTTCAAAATGTTTGCTCGTTCAATACGGCCAAAGAAAATGATTTTTCAGGAGTGCTTTCATGGATCTTCCGAAAAGATGGCCTTCTCGTCCAAAAAAAAGTGATTAAAATATGTGCAAAATTGCTTATATAATTAATAAATTAGTGTCAGTGGTACACGCGTACTACTAGAGGTATCGATGGCACGCGTATATGGCGACAATTAAAATGGACGGTTATTTGACAGATTAGGCGATCCGAACAGGTGTAGGTGGTCACGATATCACCAGATAATTGTATCCCGGCGATATAACGCTTCTCGAGTCTAAACGAATCGGTTCCCGCTGCCGGGCTGCTTCTCAAGGCACGTTCAAGCACCTACTTAAATCCTCATGATCTTAAATTTAAGTGCTGTGCCGGGAGTTGTTAAGCCGCGCTTTATAGGATCTCACGCCCTCGCGGAGACGCCATTTACCGTTCGCTGAACGGATGAGGAGCCCTGACACGAGAGCCCCGATGAAAAAATAAAAAGAAAACTGAAAGGCGAGCCCGGCTCCAGAGGAAGAAACAAAGAGTGTAATCTCGTGAAAATTTCCCAATCAGCCCTAATGCTCAAAGAATCGGGACCTCGTGATATCGAGGACTCCTCCATCTTGCTCCCGGATCGAACTTCAGTACGGAACGGTCTCAAATTGCTCGAACTTGCTGATTTTTTTCAGTCTGCCTTACGCTGAGATCTCTTACTTGTCGAATATCGGGATTTGAGCTTTTGAATTGCGTTTGAGAGGTTTCAAAAGATTAATTTTTAGAATCTATGATCATGCGTGTCCTTCTCTTGGTTTGAAATGCTATTTTAACAAATTTCCAGTTATTTACTTTGAATTGGTAATGGCTTTTTTCATTTTTGTTAGAGCGATTGTTTCGTAGGGGCGATACAGGTGATCCCTAATTGTGTAAACATTTTTTTCGAATAGTTTATGAGATATTTGTGAGATATATAAAGTAAGTGTGTGTATAGGATATTTTATGGAATATTTCCAAAATTTTGAATTCATTTTTAAGGCTAGTAAAAAATAATTCTTTTTCCTTGCTTCACGCTGAATTAATTGTATTAATAAGACTGTGTCTCGATTACTAAAGAAGATATAAGAATGAATTAAAATGGATATAGTATATGTATATTTGTGGGGATTATTGTATAGAATTTTTTCAAAATTTACGTCATTCGGAAAGGCTACAAAAAATGATTTTTCAGAGCATACAATAAATGCTTGTTAAAATCTGCTTCACGCATTTCTTCAAAACTGTAAATCATCTATTAATGTTGGAGAAACATGTTTTTCCCGAAATTACTTAATTTTCTCCGTTACCAGAAAATATTATAATAAATAATGTTTGCGCAAGTTCGTGGTAAAAGTTAGATTTTACATCGCATCACTATGTTAACGAAAAAGCGAGGACGTTGTCAGAAAATAGAATCTTGTTATACTTATCCGAATTGCATAGCCCACTCTGTATGTAAATGATAACGAAAATTGTTATGGAAAATAATAGAACTGGATTTCGTAAGCAATTTATCTCGCAAGGAGGCCCGCCACGGAAAATGGCACGCGATAGCTGAATTACCACGGCGAAAGTCATCCATTTATCTGCCTAGTTTAACCTAATCTTTTGAGAGCATCGACCATTAGAGGGTTAAGAGCGAGGCGGGCTATAGCGATCGTTGCACAAGACCTGTTTTTTTTTACCTGACACACTTTTCACGCCGAAATAACCATTTTCCTAAGATACCTTGAGAAAAATATTCACATTTTTAAATTTATCTCATTCTTCATTAAAGAACCGCCCTCGGAAAATAATTTTTGGGAGCGCAATGGACGAGTCAAAATTTTGAAAGAATTGGTAAAATGGCTCAAATGTATGTATACTTACCAGACTAGGGCAAAATGTAATTTCAATTAGACTCACAATTACTTGCCAATTACTGTAATTTGAAATTGCAGAAATAAAATTACAATTACATGTAATTGTAATTGTAATTTTATTTCTGCAATTACAAGTAATTATAAACATTTCTTTCTTGTCTTAATAATTTTATTAAGCCACAGGCAATATAATCATATTTTTCAAATCGTCAGATATTTTTACTGTTTTGTGTTTCACCAAAACATTTTCATAAAAATCCGCATAAAATCCGCAGTCTAGTAATAACCGTGGCAAGAGTTTGACACCAAGAACGTTGAGTTATTACATACCAGACTGGAAATACATCAGTTTAAAGTCCAACTTTGCAAAAACGGACTTGTGCACCCCACTGCACCTTGTACAACAATTTCTTATCAAATAATTGTCATTGTTTTAATAACTGTAATATAAAAGATCTGCAACCGGTCATTTTGACCGGTGGTGGTAGGTGTTAAAAAAAGATTCACACGTGTCACCTATATCACGTTTACGAAACAATTCCTCGTGGAAAACGTAAAAGGAGCAAGAAAGGGAAGGCGATAAGATTAGAAACTTCTGGAGGAGGTGTGTTGGACAAGGAGGAATTATTGTATCGATTTTGCGCCGGGTGTATTGGAGGAATTCTTCCGTGTTTCGAAATCTTTCACGGAATCGACGGGGTCAAAAATTAACAGCTGTCGAGTTTCGAGCGTTCCATTTGCAGCGTGTGTACGTGAGCCGGAACAGCAAACGCGTATAGTATAGCTCTCTTTCTCTCTCTCTCTCTCTCTCTCTCTCTCTCTCTCTCCGGGTTCGAGTCGCCGCCCGCCGCGCGCGTTTCAATCGGATATCGATTTTCCATTTCTCAGAGTACAGAATTTTCTAGCGGGGCGTACGCCGCTCGAAAGATTACGGGCTAAGAATTTCCCTCGCACGAATAAATCTGGCGCGCGCCATCGTCCATCGATTTCGAATCTCTCGAATAGAGTCTGTAACAACGAGCAAAGACGCTCGTAAACGATCCCTGCATCACCATTGCAAATATAGACGTCCGTCGAACGAACAACCGACTCGTTTTATCTCATTTCTCGACTTAACCCTTGAGTGCTACCACCTTTCCACGAAGCTACGAAGAACCTGGGGATTTTCGAAAATTCCGCACAAATTTACCAAGATAATTCACCTTATATTTATTCCAGTTTCAACATTGAAATTAGCGAAACATGAAACGGTAAAAGATTAAGAATTTCTAACGTTTCTAAAAGTCAATATCTGACTTGCAAATCTGAATTAATGTCCCAAATTTTTGCACATAATTCCAATAAAAATTCACCACTCTCCAACCTACCAAGACCCACTGTCTACGATTTTTTCCTTCCAGATCTTCGCAACACAAAATCGGAAGACGCAATCAAAAGCAACCCCTTCGTTTCTCTAAACTCGTAAAATACACATATTTGCGCGCACACACGACAATAGCCGTTCTCCCAGTCGGCCGCGCCTTGTCCCAAGTAGTTTGTAGGTAACCCAGTGCACCCTCTCACCCCCTCGGGAACGTCGGGGGTGCGTCTGCTAATCCTTTACAGGGAATTCAAGTGATAAATTCCGTAAATCCCTGTTCAAGCACACCGTTGCCCCAACCAAACCCTCTCTGCTCCCCGGCTCGGCTCTCCGAGCAGCACCCTCGGTGGTCCTAGCCCCACCCACCCCTCCCCGGACTCACCTAGACTCACCCCCGACCTGGGAAAAAGTAGAAAACTGCGATTACAAAGACTTTTCTGCCCTGTTCCCGGCCTCCCTCTTCCTTCTTCCGGTCTCCAACGCTTCTCCACCCCCTTGCCACCCCCGCAACGGCCGCAGACCCATGTCTCACAGGCCTGGAAACCTCGCAGCGCAGTTTCCCGCAGCTCCCCGGATTAAAACTTTAACACTTTGTTACCCTTTTTCGGGGGAGAGATAAGAAAAGGAGCCGCGGAAACGCTGAGAAAACGAGTGACAGTCCTGTGCAGGGGTGCTACAGGGTGTCAGAGGGTGCCAGAGAGTGTCGGAGGGGGGTGTGGTAGGAAGTGGCCGTAATCCGGGGCTTCCGGTACGTTGGACAAATTTCAGCCGCCCGGCGAATTTCGCTTTTGATAAAACGTCTCATTTTGCATCTCGCGTGGGTGGCGCGGGAACATGCAACCCCCGGCATGGGCTGTTAGGAGTGTTTTGGGGTGAGGGGACGATGCGGCGAGGGGTGGAGACGGACCAGGAGAGTGGAGAGGAAACGCAGTGGGAGATTGAAGGGACAGCTTGCACGGTGTCTTGCTCCTTTGGGGCGCAAAGTGTCCGGAAAATGAGATTCTTGATCAGAGAACGAGTTTTTATGGGTGCTCGGATGTTGTTGGATGGCGTGGTGATTGACCGTTGGGGATTGTGTGGATCATGGGAACACATTAAACGAATTGATTGATAGTCAATGAAGAGCGACTTACCAGTCTTCATTGTTCATAACGTCTGCGCCATAACCATGCTATTTTCTTACCTGAAACAAAGGAAAAATTGATATAAATGGGTCAAATAGATTGAAGCTTTTGCAGTACGTAACAGTACAAAGGCCAAACTTTATTGCCGAAAATTGTTCAGTTATAATTAGACTCGGAGTTGGGCAAAATGTAATTTCAATTACAATTACAATTGCAATTAATTAACACGATTACAGTAATTGTAATTGAGTCTAACAATTACTTCAGTGTAATTGTTGTTTTGAACTACTAATTTTTATGCTTTGGACCATTTAACCGTTTTCTTATTGTAATTATAGTCCACTTTTGCACATGTAATTGAAGATGTAATTAAATACTCGTGTAATTAATTACTGCCCAACTCTGAATTTAGACTGCGGATCTGTATGCAAAATAAAATCTTTCTACCGGAATCGCAACAAGCTCGGGTGAAATAAATATTGAATTTCTTGTTGAATATGTAAGAAGATTTTAACTATTTCAATTGTAAGAATATTTTAACTATTTCACGTCCAAACTCTGTGAATGCGGTTCTTTCGTAATCGTTTCAAGAAGTGATGTTTTGTTTGTCTGTTTACATTAGTTACATAGTCAATCGATGTGATATCAATTGACTACGTACACACACATAAAATACACACATACAAATATCATTCATAATCTCGCTCCTACAAATATGTTTAATAGATTGAAAATAATATGTAGTAGTATATTTAAATTCTTCAAATTTCTTCACTGTAAAAAAATTAGATCTACCCATTTTTATCATAGCTGCATAAAATCCGCAGTCTAGTTATAATAGTATTGAAAATTTCATTTTCATTCTTGAGTCATAGCAACCATTTGGATATTCTCTAGATATACTTATACCCACTTACACCTAATTATTTATGCCAAGCTCAATTTTTGTTTCTTTCGTTACACAAAAATTTGTGAAAATCACCAAGACATGAACCAAAAGCGCACAATAAAATCCCATACCACCAGCTCTCTTAATTCCCTGATAAAAAATGCTCAAACTAGATCTACAATAAAAATATCCTCGAAACAATCCACATTTCAAGCTTCCCTTTCACTTCGACAAGTATTTAAAGAAACTTCCAACCTCGCGATGCTCCCGAAACTACATAATCATGCTCAACAGACTCCACGGTGACCCCATAACAACTAGCAGCAAGCCAGAAAACTGGAAAACCCTGAGACATCGTGCACAATCAAGCAGATCAAAAAATTTGAATGAGTTCCAGCATTTCCCGGTACGGATCACTCCGACCGGTCCAGTGAATTAGGGGACGATGGTGCGGGGGCGGATAGGGTGTCCGATCGAAGCGGAAGCGGCGGAGGAAGTTGGTGGAGGCCGGGACACGAAAGTTTCGACGGGGCCGAAGACAAAGTAGAAGAAACAAAGGAATGCTGGTCTGCTTCCTTTTCGCGGTCCGGCGCAGAATTGGAAGCAACTATCCAATTTCCGAGAAAACACTGCGAAGAAAAAGAGTCCCCCGGTGGAGGGATGAAGAGAGGGAGATGAACCAAAGAGGATAAAGGAGATACAGAAGGGGCGGGGGGAGGGGTCGAGGAAGAGAGAGAGCTGGAATTCAGCTTAGCGATCCAGCGACCCGGAAACTCCGACTCTCCGAGCCCGAAACCTTTGAAAGATTTGATAAACGCTGACGTCACTTCTTACGATCATCCGAGGGGATTGTGGGAGGCGTGTCGAACCGACCCGGCGTCGCCGAATATTCGCAGCTACGTGTCCCCGATATTGAAATATCGCGAGGCGCAAGGCGAAGGTGATCGACTCCGCCGGACGATAATGAAAATTTCAATAATCCCCGGCTTCGGGATATCTCCGCCGCGGTGAACCTCCATCGATTCTACGTCGAATGTCTCCGAGAATCATCCCCGCAAGTCCCAGCACGGCGCTGAGTGTCTTAGTGGTCGAGGAAACTCGCGGAAGTAATCAACAGATGATTATGTCACGCGACGAATGAATTTTGATTGATTAGAGAGGCGTTTTCTGATGGAATGACGGGGATACGGAGATGTTATTCGTGTGGTAGTAGGCTGATGAATAAGGCGAAGGTGGTTAATGTTGCATTGTCGATGTGGAGATTAAACAATAAAATCATTTTCTTGGATATTATTCTAGGTCTACTTCGGGAATTTTTTACTAGGAAAGTATGAAAGCTATTATCATGACACTTCAATGTACTCATTCATCAACGTTTCAACAATATCTACAAACGTTTACGTAACGAAAAAGTGAAAATTGAATTGGTTGTGAGCGATTTAGTCCATTTACGCTGCTTTTGTAATAGCAAGGCGGCCGAGAAAAGGGAATAGTTCTTTTTCCGGCGAACTTTCGACTGAAACGTCTCTACGGAGTTTGTGAAGTTTAATCAGTTGTAGTTTTCTGAAAAGAAATGTGACAATAGTCTTCCTGGACTCATTTTAAAGCGTGAGGCCCCTATTTTCGCCTTCTGTAAGTCGATTTTCTTCTAACGGGTTTCTACGCTAGAAAACCCACGAGAAACTAAAACCGATGTTTTAAACATTGCATAGCATGGTCGCTGGCTGTCAAACAATTTTCGTATTGTTACACAACAGTTAATTCACGAATAAATTTAAATGGTAGAATTGAATGACTTGTTGAATAAAAGTATATTTTCCAGGACATTTTCTAGCCAGCCCAATACACATTGAATTGCATCATAGCTACACTGAGAAAAAAATTCTGTCAAAACAAACAAAAATATATGTTGATTCAATAAGATGTACTATTGAATAGTGCCAATATCATATGAACTTATTTTAATATTTAATACTATTGAATTTCAATAGCAAAACTCATTTCCGCCAATCATATAAGCGAATAGCTTGACCATCAATGTTTTCAAAAAAATAAGATATGGCCTCAAACCAATTCCAGTATAAACCAATACATTTCTCAAATGTTTTTAACAACATATCTGATTGAAGGAAAAAGTGAAATATTACGAATAATAATGTACGGTATTGAATCGAATAATATTTTCAATCATTTCACGATAGACAATTCAAATACATCACGATTTGCTTCTAAATTTCATACTATTGAAAGGAATACATTGATATTCATCGAAGTAAAAAAATTACAATAACACGCGTGTTATTGAAGTAACTACTTTTTTTTCTCTCAGTGTAGATACCAAACAACTTTCCCATGAACCATTTTGTAAAACAACAAGCAGTCCACGAGTAACTTTACATGGTACAATTGAATGAGTTGTTGCGTCTAATGAATACATAAAAATATTTTCCAGGACATTTTCCGGCCAGTCCAGCACATGTCGAATTAAATTAAATCTCGTTCTATAGTGCACAGTTGAATTCCAGCTTTAATATCAATACGAGCTGAATATCTCCCGCGAGAACAGTGATCATTTACCATGGTGATATTTCCAGCAATATTGCCACAGGAATATTAGTTCACCGACGATTTATTACGGGGCACGTGGAAAAAGTAATATTGAGGAGGAAGTTCCTCGTGAAGGGGACCAACCCCCTTTAAAATAACCAGGAAGAATCGTCTTCGGTCGCCTCCCGATCCATGCCCCATTTGAATTATTAAACATCGTGTCTCGCTTCGCTTGAACTTTCCAACGACTGTCACCTATCGTTCGACTTTCATCGTTCGATCGATATAAGCTCGTTCTTTCAACGAGGACGTCCTTCCGACACAATTCTACCTCCGATAATTAATTACGACACGCGGAACGTGTGTTGCAAAAATTGTTTCTTGATCGATTGAAGATAAATAACCAGGGATCGTAACTGTCGAACTGAAGATTTTTAAAAGACTCGCTAACATTTATTCAGCAAGGTACATTCGGTTTTTAGTCTCTGTGTTTGTTCATTTTTATCTGCATTCGCCAATAATTCCCGTTTAAATATTCACTTGCTACATACTCTTTTGACCTCTTTCAAAATTCGATTTTTAGAAGTTTACATAAATTGTAAAATTTCTGTTGGTCGAGTTAGTTGAATATCTGAGGAACAATCTCCCATCATTCGTTTTCCCATTCACGTATCCATAAAGCACTGAAATTTGTCGGAAGTTTCAAATTCTGTTAACACGCTTTCATTTCTGAACGATTCACCTATCAGTAATTTTTACCTTATTTACATCAATTAAATAGATTTTTGTTTTATAGAAGTTTTTTTTAGATAAGTAGAAGATATGCTTTTAAGAGAATTTCGCTTTTATATTATATACATTTTTGTAGTTGTTAATATTTCAAGATAACCAACGATTCAATCACTTTTTTTATGATTCTAAGACTTTGGTAATGATTTTGTTATACTTCGAGGTGAATTCCGGTGTTCATTTCTGTGCCATTATGTTCTTTGAAGTTTCATGATTAAGATGCAAGAAAAATTGGTTCCTACTACGTCCAACTCCGTGTTTTATAGTTGATCTATGAATAAATCGCCATCGAAAATCGCAGCATGTTTGCATTCGCTATATCTCTGGATTAACTTAAGTAAATACTAAATAATGATAATAAACACACAATATACACTGAAATAAGAAAACAGTACACACATAAAATTTAAATAGTATATAGGAATGTTTTAAAAATACTTGGATAGCTCTCACTGCACACGTTACTCTTTGACAGAATGACTACAACTGAATTCAATCAGAATGAAAAGGCTTAGCCGAATGCTTATCTCTTGTCTAACATAAGCATCTCGCGAGTCCGTAATCTACAGAGTTTCTTCGACGGGTCTCGTAGTATTACAGAGCCTCAGCATCGCCAAAGAACAAGCGGATGGAAAATGCATACTTTTTGCCATGGCTATATGTTTAAAAAGCAGCATTCTCTGTAATAAGTATTTTAAAAAGATATTTTAAATGTAAATGATTATACTTTTCGATAGTGTGTACACTAAAACAGACAAATAACGTTAAAATATTAATTACAATCCGGTGTAGTTGATTCAAAAATAGCTACAAACTTTACAATCTGATACGCTCTTCTTTATGGACAAACATTGCACTCAAAACATCCACTTTAGTAAAAACGGTATACGTAGACAAAACGTAAAAATCTGAAGCTTTGAAACGGTTGCTTTTTCATCAAGTTTCGATAAATTCTAGAAAAGTTGCAGCAGTTTAAATATTCAGCGAATTTTGAAATAGCTTCGACCGCACAAACCGGGCAAATACCCGACTGTGCGGAGTAGCATTGGACTGACCCCGATAAATTGACTTTGACGAAAACGTTGACTTTCCGACAGAGCGTGGCGGAATTCTTCGATTCGGGCCAGTGTGCAACGGGATGCCGAGTCAGAGGAAAGCCGGTTACCATCGAGTTAACGCGTTTTAGCCATTGGTAGCGTGTTCGTAAGGAACCAGCCCGATCCGGCATACCTCGAGCTCGCCAGACTGCGCAGCGAGCTTTGTCAGCTCGGTTGCCGTCTGAGGTGAACGCCGCATTAATACCCCACCCCGTTGCGCCCCTCACGAGGAACCAGCATCCCCCGTTTCACCGTTAATATCGAATTCTTTGGCGCAATTTACGAGGAAGCACCGCGAGAGCTCGAGGGTGGGAGGACGTTTAATCCCGAAGTCAAATCCGAGCGCGCGAAACCAACCAGCCTCTGCTGGGCTGCTGCGTTTCGCAGACTGTTTTCTAACCTCGTGAATCCTTTCAGGATTACCCCGCGTGTCTCTGCGAGAATCCTCGAACTACCACGCACAGCCGTAACTGGAATGCCGGTTCGATTCTCTCGAAATACCTGACGCTGACGAGTCGAGTTCGAGATTGGTGTCTTTGCATCGCTGGGGGCCATTGCGAATTTTTTTTTCAAGGTACAGGGTGCACAGAAATGTTCGGTCTTGGTATAGGCGTATTCCACATCTTTGGATCGATAAATTTTATGGTCAAATTTTTAGCATTGCATTGTATTTTATCCATCGTGGGGAATTAGTGGAATCATGGGTCAAAACTCAATGGTCCTCATAAAAAACGATAGCAAAGTCTCATTATTAGTATTGCTAGTTTCCATAAAAATTGTTTACATTTCTAAGCTTCCGAGACCAAACATTTCTTCACACCCTCTACATAAATCGGTGGGCGGTTTTGCGGTGTATGTGTAAAATAATAGTTTAGATTATCAGGGCAATCTAAAGTAAGCCGTTTCTCATCCGAAAAAATTACTTTCACGACTTAGAAAAGAGGAATTGACACTGCAAAGGCGACAAATGGGTGGCGGAGGAGTAATCATTTGGGCGGCTATAGGTTATCATGGCAGAACTGATACTGAATTTATTTCCACAAAAATGAATAGCAGGAAATACATAGATATTTTTGATACGCACTTGTCAAATGCTCAGTCGATAGCCAATCAAAAATACATTATCCAGCAAGACGATGCAGCTGTGCATTTGGCATAAATATTGTAGTACAGCCTACTTTAAGAATAAAGAAGTAGACGTTTTACCATGGCCAGCGAGTTCTGCCGACTTAAATATCGTCGAACATCTTTGGGGAATACTAGCCAGGGAGATACATATATACTAAAGCAGAGTTTCCCAAACTATGTTCCGCGGAACACCAGTGTTTCGCTTAAAAATATGCGCAGCTAGCCGCAATTATTATCGGAACATTTCTGTAAAAATAATTCTGGGTACTCAATGTGAAGAATTTATTCGCTGATCGAGCCAAAATAAAAAGCAGTATCTCCGCTATCACAACACGAGATAAGGGAGGATCTGCTCTATTCCGACCGTTCCCAATTAATGGCGCAAGGGGCTGCGGGGAGGCAAAAAGACGAAAGCCAGAGGAGACAGGGGACGAAAAAAGTTGGTGACGGCGGTTGAATGCATAATTCCTAACGAAAGTGCGCCGTTATGTCCTAAGGGTAGCTATGTAGTTTTCGTGGAGCTTGTGGGGAGGCAGAGAGGGGCCAGGATAACGAGAGAATCGAGGGAGAGGAGAGCGGGGACACTCGACGTTAGTTCCAAGCGATTTGGCTCTCATGCGATTTAACACGAGGGCTATTATAACTCGATATAGATATAATGGCTCTGCCCGGTGGCTCTGTCTTTTGCCCCCGGGTTCTATAGGCACCGTCAAAGTAGTAGGAGTATTGAATTTAATGGGAAATTACGATTTATAAAACGCAGTTAGTTGCATGTAGCTGGTACATTTGTAAATTATTTTTTAAACATACAAATGTTGTTAGAATTTTCCTGATTGGGGGTTTTAATTTATACACGGTGGGCAGTATTCGAGAATTTTTTCATTGAAAAATATACACAATTGACGAAGCTATAATTGTCGATGGGAATCATTGTGTGTCGCGAATGAGGATTTCGTTGTCTTAAATTTTTCGTCTCCTTTGTAAATTATTTTTTAAACATACAAATGTTGTTAGAATTTTCCTGATTGGGGGTTTTAATTTATACACGGTGGGCAGTATTCGAGAATTTTTTCATTGAAAAATATACACAATTGACGAAGCTATAATTGTCGATGGGAATCATTGTGTGTCGAATGAGGATTTCGTTGTCTTAAATTTTTCGTCTCCTTTGTAAATTAATTTTTAAACATACAAATGTTGTTACAATTTTCCTGATTGGAGGTTTTAATTTATACACGGTGGGCAGTATTCGAGAATTTTCTCATTGAAAAATATTCACAATTGACGAAGCTATAATTGTCGATGGGAATCATTGTGTGTCGAATGAGGATTTCGTTGTCTTAAATTTTTCGTCTCCTTTGTAAATTATTTTTTAAACATATAAATGTTGTTACAATTTTCCTGATTGGAGGTTTTAATTTATACACGGTGGGCAGTATTCGAGAATTTTTTCATTGAAAAATATTCACAATTGACGAAGCTATAATTGTCGATGGGAATCATTGTGTGTCGAATGAGGATTTCGTTGTCTTAAATTTTTCGTCTCCTTTGTAAATTATTTTTTAAACATACAAATGTTGTTAGAATTTTCCTGATTGGAGGTTTTAATTTATACACGGTGGGCAGTATTCGAGAATTTTCTCATTGAAAAATATTCACAATTGACAAAGCTATAATTGTCGATGGGAATCATTGTGTGTCGAATGAGGATTTCGTTGTCTTAAATTTGTCGTCTCCTTTGTAAATTATTTTTTAAACATACAAATGTTGTTACAATTTTCCTGATTGGGGGTTTTAAATTATACACGTTGGGCAGTATTCGAGAATTTTTTCATTGAAAAATATTCACAATTGACGAAGCTATAATTGTCGATGTGAATTATTGTGTGTCGAATGAGGATTTCATTGTCTTAAATTTTTGGTCTCCTTTGTAAATTATATTTTAAACATACGAATATTATTAAAATTTTACTTATTGGTGATTTTAATTTATACACATTGGACAATAATTGCAAAGCTGCATAAATTGCTGTGCGTTGACTGTATTCGTATATAACTTGAGGCTTATGAGTGTAAATTGTGATTTAATTTGCAAGCAAACAAATCCCATGAAAATTTTATCGACAGTGTGTCTTAATTTATACACAGTGGACAGTATAGGAGACTTTCTCCGCTGCAAAATATTCGTAATTAACAAAGCTATAGAAGTCTTCGCAGAATGCTGCGCGTTCAATAGGTTTTATGTCTTAAGTATCTTTTATGAATTATTCATGAGATACACGAACCTCGTAAAAATTTTATTGATATGGGGTTTTAATGTAGACACACCAGACAGTGTTTGACAATTTTTCATTGCATTGCAAACAGCGATACTTATGGAAATATGACGTTACTATAAAAATATAGATGATGTCGCTCTTAGACTTACAATATTCGTTTCGATGTCGTTTAATAATACGAATTTGAAATGTTGCCGAACAACGAGAAATCTTTTGGCCAATATTTAGACTTTGGTGCTTTCAAATTAAAGTGCATATAACTCTTGAACTCTGGGAAGAGATACGAATTTGTTTAAAAGTATTAAAACAAATTTAATAAATTAAAATGTTGCTTGTTCGCACTTTCAATAAGTTTAAGAGATGTAATATATTGTAATATATATTTAAAATATAATTAAAAGCAAAATGAGGTAAGTAAGTACGTCTGTTGCAGGATGACCCTGTTATATTTTTCTTTTTGGTTCAAGACATAAATGAATGAACGGGGCGCAGTAATAATTGGTTAAAGTTATAAGATTCCTCTGCGAATCTAACTTCTTCTACCTCATCGCGCAATCTGAAGGAAGTTTCCTTTGTGAAGGCATTCGCAGTCCCAGATTCAGGTTATGAAGATAAGAGCAAGTAGAATTATAAAGTAGAGACGGTATCGTCTAGTAAGAAACTACTTCGTCGTAGTGTGTTACGCTCGTATTATCTTCTACCATGTAAAACCCCCTCTGGCTAGCATAATTTCTCACCAGTCTACTATTCTCTATTTTTCACTATTTTATTTATATTTCGAATCCCCAAAATTCAGCTGAACTGTACTTTCAATGTTGAATATTCAGTTGTATCACATTTTCAATCGATGATTATTTAACGTCAATTAAATCATGCGTTTGAATTTCTAAATTCTCTCATATAATTACATCACATTTTTAATTCTCTGAATGGTTTCGTGCAATTTTTAAATGTTTAAATTCAATCAAGTTGTGATTTTAATTTCCCAAAATCGATTGAACCACATTTTTAATTTCCTAATTTCAGTTATATCATGCTCTCAATTTTTTCTCGATTAATCGATTTAATTAAATTATATTCGTAGTTCTTTCAATTAATTGATTCATTCAAATCATATCTTGAATTTTTTATCAACAAGTTGTGTCTTTAGCGTTCAAGAGTAAATTAAATTATTGTGCTAATGTTCAGACTGGTTCGGAAGAGTTCCATTGTTAATTCGTAAATTGCCGAATGCAACGATGCATTTGTCACTGCACAAGACGGAAGATAGAACACCGTGCATCTGGTGAGATTTATTTTCTCCCCGTGATTACAGCGATTGCAACGGCGAACAATGGAGAGGCGATTTTCTGTTCGATCTGTTCTTACGTGCGGCTATTTTGATACAGATTAAACATTCTTCTACGGATTCCCCGCGTTCCATCTTAAATTGCTTTTCAGGCTTTGATATCAATTGGTCGGGGCCGCTTTGAAGTCGACTCCTAAGAAATTTATTTTCATCTTCTGCTGTTAATGGCTACAACTCTCATTCAATTTCCAATTAAGTAATTGCATCAATCAGTAAATAGATAAAATAAACTTCCTTTCTGTTTATATTTAAAGCGCAAGCCTTAAATGCTAAATGAATCTTCAATGAAAAATTTGAAAACATTCAAACATAATTATTCGGACAAAATTTCCTTTTTAGAGTACAACTAGAATTTAAAAATGGAAAGATTGTTATACCTTTTCAAAAAATGAATCCTTCGGGCTAAAAAATTGTAAACATATTCTCCAATACTGTATTCAAACATACAAAAAGTATCACAAACTTGTTTCCACCTGTCTATTCACAAAAAATTCGGGAAGACGTATCCGTTCACAATTTTCCATTTTTAATTCTTCACGACTACAATTTTCAAACAAAAAATCCGAATAAAATACGACAAAATTCAAAAATCCAATTTTTCCCTGTAACTATCCCCTTAATGAAGCTAGGGGGTTGAATTCTAGCAGAAAACTGCACAGGGTGGCACATAATACTCTGCTAAATCAGTTTCTCCTTAGAATATTCACATTCCCATTACGACTTTTGCAGAACTCGAAGACCAATCAAAAATCGTTCGGATTACGGAAGGTACGGTGTAAGGTGTACAAAGGTTCGTTTCTAACGTTCTTCTCGTTTGTCAGCAGGTGTTCCAGGCCGCAGTACACCATAGTAATTCGAGCCGCGGAATTCCTCGCACGACTTCCGAGTTTCGCCGTTTGGTATTCCACCCTCGCACAAGAAAAAGAAGAATAGCAGACCGCGGACAGCTCGGGGGGGTGGAACGAGAGGTATTCACAGATAAGCGGAGGCGAGAACGTTCCGATCGACGGCCGTAAACTTCGGAATAGTTGTCGGCGAAATTAGCCTGACTCTTTCAGAGCTGGGGGGTGGCCGGAGACGATGGGGTAGAGGGCTGAAGGCTTGCCGGGATAAGCATTTCATTTCGAAGATCTAATTACTTCTAATAGTTTGTTCGTTTCGACTGCTTCGGCGCTGTTAAAAAATTATTACCGGCCTGCGGAGAATGTTGACGATAGTGTGCGAGACTGGGGCTGATTGTTCTCAATTACTCCTGGTTTCAAAATTTGTCTACGACCTCAGGATTTTGCAAGAAATCGATTTTGTTGTTTCAGAGTTGCACAAAATTTTTGTTAATCGTATTGTCTTCATCTCGCTATAACTTTGTAAAAAATTAACAATTTGAAACAGAGCATCTGAAACCAGAGGTTTCAGGCTTTCAAACCGTTGTTTAACGATATCGATACGGCAATTTTTGTATGACGGAGTGAAGTGGGACCAATTTTTCGGGTTCGCACAAGTAATCCCTTAATTCTTTTGAGGAGTGTAGTCTAGCGCTCCACGCTTTTATCTATAGTCACTCGTTAGTGACTATTTCATTAGACATTTCTAAAAAAAAAATGATTTTCTCCTTTTCAGTGCATTTTCACACAAACGTGGTGTTTAAAAAGTTTTTCTTATATATTTTTTAAAAAACTGGATCTGTCAAGCTGACAAATTTTTACACGTGTCCTCCGGTATTAGCTGTAAACATACAAAAAGTTTCTTGTGGCTGCATCCACCCGTCCGTTCATTACGAAAATCGTGAGAATGTCCAAAGAGAAAGGGCCCTCGCAAAAAACAGGCGCACCTTTTCACGAAGTAAATGTTCCGAGATCAAAATTTCTCTACATATTCACCGATACCACACGGACAGAGACAAAAAATTTCGGAAATGTTCATGCAGCCGTTTGTCTGGAAAAAAATTGGCAAACCAGGCGACTGTGCAGCAGCGATAAGGGAAAGTCAGAAGCGGGAAGAACACTGGGAGCTAGCAGCGCAGCGGGCAGCTGTAATCTCGGATTTAATCGCTTCGCCCGAATTATAATTAATGCTGTGGGTGTGTCCAGCGGCCGATCCGGCGCAGATAATTTCGTTTCTCATTGAATCGCCGTAACAGAACGCGGATTCGAGGCCACTTTAGCGTCTCCCGTGGCTTAATTACGTTAGCCGCAACGCGAAACGCAACGGCCGAGCGGACACCAGACAGAACTCGCTTTGATCTCGGCTCTGCTCTGATTGTGACACGCCGAGCAGAACCAGACAGAAGATTCGCCCGTAGTCGCGAAGCTGTGCCCGTTTGTTTTGTTTCGTTCTGTTTTGTTAGGACCTCGGTCACGTGTGTGCACGGAAACCAGCCAATCCCCGAGAGTTTCCCAGCGACGTGATTAAAATTTCGTTAGAACGTGGTCGCCTGTCAACGCGACTGATTCGACCACCTTTTGCCTAAAGCCTGTCCGCCATCCGGCATACTTTGTGCACCCGGGATGCACTATGTCTGTAGATCGTTCGTGTACTCGGTGTTGGAGATGATGCCAGGTTTTTCGGGATGTTTCCTTTCGGACACGGTCACGGTGATCGATGGGGGAGCGATACCACTGCTGATGGAGTTTTTAATGCCGGTGCTGTGTCTCGAAAAAAAACCTAAGTAGTTTTAAATGATCATCTTGAGAGATGCTCAGGTTTTATTTATGATATTTAACGACCAACGTGTTTGTAATACTGTTTGTATATTTAGATGCGATGTTGAAGAATATGTACAAAATTTTTCAGCTTGAACAACTCATCTTTTATTATTTTCGTGCCTGATACATCCTTAAGGGCACATTCACGATTTTTTAAATAAATAACAGAGGTGGATATAAACGTGCGAAACTTTTGCCGTATTCGGACACAACATTGAAGAATAAGCGAATGAATTTTCAGCTGGAACGGTTTAATTTTTCATGCGATACGACCATTTCTATAAGACCATTTCCGGAAGAATGTCATTTTTTAAAAAGTCGACGTCGTCGAAGCGAAGTTATAACGACAGCCACTTTCGTTCATTATACTTGCCAGGTACATCAGAACTCATCCAACGGCAGCTGTAGTCTTAACAAAGTTGCGAAGACAGGAGCCTCGTTATTTATGATAATAACCTTATCACATGTATGTATAACGCTCGCCATTGCCGCGGCAGTGTCATATACAAATTACGGTGTACAGAGTCTCATAAGTATACGAAGGACGCCGACGCGTCCGTTGTTCTTAAAGCAAAAGTTCATTTCGCGAGATTAAAACGCTTAGTGCCTTGCTAAGGCCAAGTTGCTGCTTGAAAGCGACGAAACTTCTCGTCTGAAGCTTAAAAGAAAGCTTTCTCTGGCACAGTGATCACTTCAAATTAGTCAAATACCGAGTACGAGAAAACACTAACGACATACACTGCTGTGCAAAAGAAAGAAGCAACCGGCCATATTTAATAGAAAAGCGTGAAGAATTAAATAAGAACACGGTTAATTTCGAAAAAGGATTCCGCTGTTTAAATGAATAATTCGGAGAATATATGTTATCGCGGACTCCTCGTCAAAAAGATAGCCCAGGTGTGCTATCTTTAATTTCTCAATGACCCATGTAAATTTTTACGTTTGTGACGTATAATATCAAAACATTATGCGCTCAGAATATGCGGTTCGTTGAAAATAATTTAAAATATTATAAGGTTTAGAGTGTGTAACAAAAAAGAATGGTTTTACTTTAAGAAAGAAATGATAGCACATGTACAATAAGAAAATAATAATGAACATAAATTTTAACTAACAATAATTACTCATCAAACATATATACTTATTTAATAATGGGTACATCCCCCTTTATTTTCTATTACTTCTATTGTACGATTTGGTATTGATTTATATAGTTTTTGGATATAATTTTGACTTAACGTATCCCATTCGCGTACAATTGCATTTTTTAATTCTTGTACGTGTTGATACTGCTTTCCATTCGCGTATACACCGCGGACAAGTTCTGCCCAGCAATTTTCAATAATATTAAGGTCCGTGGAGCGTGCAGGCCACGGCAAAACAGATATATTATTTTCATTAAAATATGATTGGACTAATCTTGATGTGTGTACAGATGCATTATCTTGTTGAAAGAATGTATTCAGGTCCAGAAATGCGTTCTGCACGATTATTTATTTGTTCTTTGATTAAATTTATGTATTGGACAGTATTCATTCTCCCATTGATGAACTTGATACTTGTCTTGCCGAAATAACCGATGCCGGCCCAAACCATTACGCTGCCTCCTCCCATTTGTCGTCGAATTGCCGACATTGTCTCTTTTCTTATGTCATGAAAATAATATTGGAACCCATCAGGACCATCCAGGTTAAATTTTTTTTCGTCCGAAAATATCACCCTTCTCCATTTCTTTTTCCAATGCACTCTTCCTTTTGCAAAGCGTAAACGTTCTGCTTTGTGTTTCGTTGTTAACGGAGGTTTCTTTCTCAATTTTAGCCTCTTAATATTTTTGCAGGATAGTAGAACTCGACGAACACTTGAAACACTGGCACTAACGCCAGATTTTCCATTATTTGCTTCGTTGTTAAGTGCGAGTTGGAAGCTACACGCAAAATTGCGCGCTTATCACGATCGGCCGATCAGTACTTTTCTTTTTGCCATAATCTTCAACATTTTTTAAGAAATTGTGTATTACTTTACGACTTCTTTTTATTACTTTCGATATTTTCGCTATTGACAACTGTTGCTGTTTTAGTTCAAAAATTTGCTTTTTTGCAGACTTGTTTAATTTTTCTCCGCGTCCCACACTTACAAATTTATATAATATTGTACTGTAATCGTTACTCGTCGATAGATCATGAAATACTGAGCAATTTCTAAACATATTAACGGAGTGTGCTATCATTTCGACTTTAGTATGGAACAGTTTTTCTTTGTTGTACAACAAACTTCTATGAAAGTCTGCTCTATCGCGTGGTATAGTTCGATTTTCCGCTGGACCCTAATTTTTTGAGATAAATTGAAAAATATCCTCAAAAATTGGTGCAAAAGTGGTGTCTCTCCGTCTTTAATCATTGTTTAAACATGTTTAAACAATCATAATGTATTAATATTGGACATCACTGTATTCGGGAAAGTCTACAGAATCTTTTGCTGTAAAGAACAACTCAATATCTTTTATAACAACATCACAATATTTGTTTAAAGTTGAAAAATATGTTTTTCTTCAAAGCCATGTTTTTCAAAAACTGTGCGTATAGGAGAAAAATTAAGGACAGATTCGGAATCAGCGCAGAAAACTCTAAAAGAAGGACCCAACAGTATATTGAAAACAAATTTGGTGTTGGACAGTGTTATTGATGTTGCATATGAAATGTGTTTGATTTTAAAATGCAAATGTTACGAAGCGTTGAACCTCGTGTCATCAAGTGGTCCAATATACACCGCTAATAAAATTGTCGATTTTTGGAGGTTTGAGCGAATTATCTCTTATTTGGGGCGGTCGAAATGAAACTGTCCCATGCAGCGTGAAGAGACATCGATTTATGTGCAGCTAAATTCGATTAAAGCCCGCTTTGGAGCACTTTGAGGCGCTCTAAGGCAGGATGGCACTCACGGAAGCACGACAGCGTGGAAGACGTCGGCGGACGTGTGCGGTTTCTCGCAGAATATACGAGTCGGGAGAAGTCCTGTTACGAAAACTAATCCGAAGTTACACTAAACGTGAAATCACTCGGTCGATTGTGCCGGCGCGGGTCCTCGCTGCACACGGCGTCGTCTCGATCGCTCGAGATTGTGTATTATCGAAAGTACCTCGCCGGGAACGAGGGTTTCATCCGGGGGACACGAAGTTTTCCCTTTAACGGCGGGCCATTGTGCTGCCGAGGCGAATCAAGGGCCAATAGTGCTATACTTGCGATTATTGTTGCATTCCTAACGCCGCCTGTCTAATAAACGTCGGTCGAATTATGCATCAACTAAGATCGAATAAGTCACTTCTTGTACAAAAACAAGACTCTTGGGGTGAACATTTTCCTACATGTTCTTCGACACGTTATTCAACTGTGCAGGAAGTTTTATAAATCCCTCTCCTACAGTTTGTGCAGTACAAATTCGTAAATATCTGCATAAAACACCAAAAAATGGTCTTTAATCTTTTAGATATGATAGTGGAGAACATTTAACAATTAAGAAATTGTTACATTTTACCACAATATGGATATTTTGGGTTTAAAATTGTTTTGCATGTTCTCCAATATTGTCAAAAACTTTCGCAAATCCGCTCATCTCTTGGTCGCTCGTGTCTGACTCGTGATGAACATTCGGAACAGATTCTGATAAAAATGTATGTTAATAATTTCCTTTAAACCGAAATAAAATACTATTTTGGCGTTTGTTAATATACAGCTACTGGGAAAGATGTAGTCATACAATTTATATCAATATTCACATTTTTTCGTAAATTACAATCTACAAAAAAAGTTCTAATCACTGAAACCGTAAAATAAATCGTAGAGCAAGAGGTTAAAAAAATGGTAGGGTTCCATTTTTAAAAATGAAGGTGATCTTGGTATCTCTAAAAAAAAAGGACATATAAACAACAACTTTGGTATTGTGTGAGCCCCATTTTACCATTCAACTTTGTCCTGAAGACATTTAATGTACCTTTGAAAACAACAAAGATGTTTGAAGTGGTAACGTTAGGTGACTCACCCTGTATATCTGTCACAGTAATGTATCCCATTTTTTCTGAAATTTTCCAAAATATGAAAATCAAATGTTTCCTCTAGCAACCCCCTTGACGAAGCTAGGGTTGTCCAATGTGATACTAAAGGAAGGTCACAGGAATCAGAAGGTATTTATGTTTGAACCAAATAGAAACATTTGGCACTACAGCCACCATAAATCGTGGAAGATGCAGCAGAAATTTCGGGCTGGCAACAGGCGTGATAACGTCCGCGCGTTAACAATGCTCGGCCAGTAATGTTTTAGTATTAGCATAGAAGTGTACACGATAGATCGGGGTTAATAACGCTTTATGGTTGCTGAAGTACGAAACGATCAGAAGCGTAGCAATATGCGCCGCTCGCTAAAATTATCCGGTGATGCCTTCTCTTTGTTGTACTGCCTGGCTCGTTATTTAGCCACGATGCCGCAATTATTATGCCAATGTACGGGGATATAAACATAGATCGCATTGTAAATTCCAACTCGCAGCTGAACCCGCTGTTGAGTGCCACATATTATCGATATGGACATATCGATGGCCGAGTGATGCAACCCGCGATATTAACCTGTGTTTATGGGAGTGCCGGTGATACGAACGAGGGCAACTTTATGAATTTTTTGGAAACAAGCGGGTGAGGATACAGTTCTGAAACTTTTTGACTGCTTGGATACAGCGTTGGTGACTATGTACAAACATTTTCAATCCGAAAGAATTATTTTTTTTGGAAGATATGAATATTTTTTTAAGGATTTGCCTTTCTGGTACTTCAAGCTCTTCTTCGAAACTTTTTAATAAACGAGGTTGTAGGTTGGTATAAATTTTTCGAACTTTTTGTATATTTGGGTTTAATATTCGAGAACATGTATACAAATTTTCAGATTGAAAGATTTCTTTTTTTAATTTCTATATCGTTTTTCTATATAGTTGATTTCTATATGTATAGTTACTTCAAGGGCTTCTTTATAAAAAACTGTTTAATAAAAGTGCGCGTGGGTATAAATTAATGAAATTGTGTATCATATTGTAACACAATATTAAATGGTAATGAAATTCCCACGCCATTCACTTTTTGATCAAATATCATTTTATTTTTACCCTTGGTGCACCTTAGGGGCTTCATCGCATGTTTCATTAACACAGGGATTGATGTAAATTTTTTATACATTTTGTAGCTTTAAATAACCAGGGAACATTTTAACAAGTTTTCACATTCAGGACTCCTTTAAGATTATTTTTATAACAAATGCAAAAATTTCCCGTTTAACTGATTCTTTCATAAAATATGAAAGTTCAATGAGAAATTGTTAAAGACCACCTCTCGTCGGCAAGCAATCGATGCAAACAGTTCCTTTTGTACACCTAACAATACTCGAAAATTGCAAATAAAAAGAGCTGGAAAGTTCCACAATGTTCATTCCACGTTCTTGCAGTGGCACATTTATCTTAAATGGTCCGTGCCTTTGTTCACGTAAATCGATTTCTTTGAACGTTCTCTGCATAAAAATATCCCTGTTAATCAGTTTTTAGTGCCCTCTGTACACGATTTACAATTACTCGATTTGCTGAGACCCTTTCTACACATTTTCCTCAATTATATTCGCTATTATTCCATCTAAAGTCAACTGCAAATGACAATTGAATAAAGTTATAGAAAATTATTTTACGTACTTCACAGTATTCCCCAAGGTGGAGATTAAAATAAACTATAGAATTTTCGAACAAAATTTTTGGTTCCTGAAATTCATTTCCTGATCAAATATTGCAATTTCTGATTCATAATTTTGTTTTTCTAACCAAACAATCGAACACATTTACAAGCTATTACAGATCATTTACAAAATTTTTTTATTTCAAAGCGTTCACTTTTGTACAAGCTATACCGATTTGTCGAATACCCTACAGTTTCATGCAGTTCAAAATCTTCTTTACGATTTTTTTATAGCTAAACAGCTAGACAGAAACGTATGAAACTTTTTGCACGTTTAAATACAGTATGTGAGATCATGTACAGTGTACAGTTTGCGTTCATTTTCATTTGCATTCACTTTTGTACAAGCTATACCAATTTGTCGAATAACCTCCACTTTCATGCACCTCGCAATCTTCTTTACGACTTTTTCGTAACTAAACAAATGGACAGAAACGTACGAAACTTTTTGCACAGTTTAAATACAGTATATCAGAGCATGTACAGAAACTTGTGTTCATTTTCATTTGTATTCATTTCATTTGCATTCACTTTTGTACAAGCTATACCAGTTTGTCGAATATCCTCCACCCAAAAAATGTTTGTATAAACTGCGCCAAATTGTCGAGTACCCATCCATTTCTTCTCTCGAGCACCCCAAAGATCTCCTTCGCGATTTTTTCTCAACTCGTACACTCATCGCATACTTGGGTAGATTCTCTGCGAGCATGTACGAAACTTTTCATCGAGATCCAGCAGCTTTCACTAAGCATATCCCCGAAACTCCTTCTATCAGGAAGACGGAGCAGCAGGCACTTGAACCCTACATTAACCTCATTTTCACCTATCGCGGCTCAAAGTAAAATCAAAATCGAGTCGTAGGAACGTGAAATCAAGCTTCCTCTTGTGCCCAGAGCCATCATCCTTTCGATCCAAGGTTGTTCCTGGCCAGGGCCGAGGTCGCGATTGTCTCCTCTTTCGTTGGCTTCTCGCTCGGTGTTCGCTTCTCGCTCGGTTCTCGCTCGGTTGTCTCCTCTTTCGCTGGCTCCTCGCCTCGCTTGTCTCTTTTCCAGGGTCTGTGAAGGAGCCTGGCAGGTTCTCCGGCGTCTTGTGTTGCGCCCGGGCTCTGAAGCCGAACGAACGGACGTCCGGAGACGTAATTTCCTGGCTCCCTTCCGCTCGCTCTCCTCTTTCGCCTTTGCCTGCGCCCGGCTCCGCTTTGTACGCTACAGTCTCCAGGGGTGTGCCGGCGAAACTTCTCCCTCCGCTTTTCCGTGCCTCTGCCTTCCTTCGTTCTAGCCCGCTCTCCCTGTGTGCCCTCAAATTAGAAGCGATCGATGGGAGCCACGCGTTCGGATACGTTCGCTTCTGACGATTTCGCGAGATGGCTCCGAGAACAGGATGCACCAGTTGCTACGTTTAATACCTCGATATGTGTGTGAAAACTACATCACCGAAATGTCACTTGTATATACATAGTGTGCTAACACTGTTCCTTCATCTCTAGCCGCTGGCGCCGAACGTGACAAACCGCGTAAACAAACCATCCACACACCATCCGTGAGACAATAGTAATCCAGTGATAAAATACTTTTGTTTCTAATGATTTTGTCATGAAACTGAAATAATTTTGCTATATTAAATTGTGTCGTGTTTGGGCTCATTTTAATCGGGACAATATCACGAGTGTGCTGTTAAAAGTGCATTAAAAATGATTAAAACTAGTAAAGACTTTTCGCGAGTATTGTGTATGTACATCTTCGTTGCAGATACCGAGACATTACTGTGCTTGGGTATGTAGAGAAGGATTGAGAGGAAAGTCGCGAGGATTTAAGAAACGAGGTGGTGTAGAATGAGCTGGAGTAGAGCGTTGCGTGTGACTTTTCTTGAGGAGATTGTGACGTGATAAAGTTTTTAATGTCTGCCGAGGCGCTTTTGGCTTGCGAAGTTTTAGAGAGAGAGAGAGACCATATTTAGCATTCTCATTTGTTCCCAAGTGCATAAGCACTTTCTTGACAAAAAGTTAGTTATGTGGGTCGAAAGTAGAAGCTTTGAGCTTTAAGACGAGCACGAATGCACCATTGTACAATGTTTTCTAATGAAGGTACTGAAGTTTTCAGAGACGTCTGAATGAAACATTTTTAACAAAAAGAAGAGTATAGGTTGCAGGTACATGTAATCGCTTATGACAAGCTCAATTTTGATATTTGGATGATGTAAAAATGTTCACACGTAATCGAAAGATGATTAAAAATATGTAATCAGGTCCCATAGAAATAGACCTTATGGTTTCACAGTAGAAAATTCTCAAACCTACAGTACCACACCTTAACCACACCATCTTATTCAACAGGCTAACCAGACCAATAAAAGCTCTCTCTCTCTTCAAATTTTTCAAAACCCATTATAACTCTCCCACCCACCCAATTTCTGATCATCAACAATTCCCAACGACATGACACACTTCCGGAAGCGCACGCACCTTGCACCGTTCGCTCGGATCAGGCAGCGAGTCAAAGAAAACTTCATTAGCTTTGAGCAGTCACTTCACCGAAACTGTGCTCTACAAATTAGTTTCAAGACACACTCCGCGGATTTGCCAAGATCCTGATCGTTATGCACACCGACTCGCATGAGCTGGTTCCCCAGGATCCGCATTATGATACCCTAAATCAGCCTAAATCATCCTTAATTTAATTCCGGGTTCGTTTCGCGTGACGCGATCTGCGTCGATTTTCAAGCGGATGTACCTGCATGGCGGGTTCTGGATGCTGTCTAAAGGTAGCTGGGGGTAGTAGGGGTTGCTAGAAAACCAGGCTAATAGGTTCCCTTTGAAATACATGCTCCGTAGAGATGCGGCACACACATCTTCCGCGGTAATCAGCACCCTTCGGTTTAAAAGCGACGATGCTGGCTAATACCCGCCAGCTATGGATGCGAACCCGTACTTCACATGACTGAAAGACAACCCTTGGTTAGGGCTCACCTAACGGCTAGGTCCTCACCTGTTCGACCTCACCTGCGTTTAAAACGCGGACGACCAGGACTTGAAAATGAAGAGCAAATTAATTTCTGCGTGGAGATGGAGATAGGTCATCCCATAAGTTCGTGCCGACTTTTGTGCATACATTTCGCGCGACGATTTATACACTGAGAAAAAAATCCTGTCGAAACAAAAAAAAATATATGTTGATTCAATAAGATGTACTATTAAATAGTGCCAATATCATATGAATTAATTTTAATATTTAATACTATTGAATTTCAATAGCAAAACTCATTTCCGCCAATCATATAAGCGAATAGCTTGACCATCAATGTTTTCAAAAAAAATAAGATATGGCCTCGAACCAATTCCAGTATAAATCAATACATTTCTCAAATTTTTTTAACAACATATCTGATTGAAGGAAAAAGAGAAATATTACGAATAATAATGTGTACAGTATTGACTCGAATAATATTCTCGATCATTTCATGATAGACAATTCAAATATATCACGATTTGCTTCTAAATTTCATACTATTGAAAAGAATACATTGATATTCATCGAAGTAAAAAAAATTACAATAACACGCGTGTTATTGAAGTAACTACTTTTTTTTTCTTGGGTTATTCGTTGGCATAAGTGTATTATTTCGAAAGGGGCCTACTTTGAAGGCGATACAATAAAGTTGGATGAATAGTAGATATTTTGTGTTTCATTGACCAATTCCCGGTACTCTTTTGACAGAATGTACGTGCTGTTTACGGAGAAATTGCGCTTTCACATCGTACCAGGAAGTGGTTTCAGCGTTTTAGAGGTGGGTATTTTTATTTAGAAAACGAGGAACGTTCCGGGCGTCCTCCTCAGACAGATTAAGATAAAATTCGAGACGTTGCAACGCGTTGTACAGAAATCACGAAGTTTATCAGTTGAGGAGATGTTCAGATGTCCTGAAAATACCTAACATAAACTTAAAGGTATGTTTACAAAATTAACATATGCAACCGCTCGAAAAACGGCACGAACTTATGGGATCGCCTAATAGATGCAGTAGGTTAGCAAACACGATACAACAATTCTCTTTACAGCCGTTTCCCTCTATTGTCCACCGTAGCAGAAGTTTCCAGGGGCATTGTGATTTTCTGTCATTGTCGAAAAAAGCTGCCGCGTTCAATGGATAATTTATGAAATGAAAATATTCGGCGAACTCGTCGAATAGGGGTTACACGGGATTTTGTATAAATCGGAGCGCCGGGCCATTGAATGGTCCGAAAAATTCGTCTCTTTACAGCCTGCGACTGTTTCTCGTCCCGTGGAAACGTTTCACGGCCGTTTCCGGGTCTGGAAAATACAGGCACCGGATGCGCATAGTAGTTGCGCAATCACAATTACGAGGCACCTACTTGCGACCTGTCGGTGTCAGCGATTCGCCCGTTTCCACGCTCTGTTGCGATATTGTTCGCCGAAATAACGGCCCAGTTGCCACCGTTCCCGTGGAACACCGCTCGCGAAACGAAAATAGATCATTATCGAGGCTCAATGTGTTGCGTCTCCCATAGAGGAGCTACCAAACCATCGAAACCTTTAGAAACTCGAGATCAAGATCGAAATGTTTTGCATCTCCCACAGAGAAACTCATCAGAATCTAAAAATCATCGGAATATTTGGAAACTCAAGATGTTGAAAGTTCAGTATGTTGTGGTATGTGAGGAATTAGGGGAAATTTAAGTCATCACTTTGGCAATTTTTAATTTGTTTACGAATTACAAGCATTTAAATTTTGTACTGCCAATAGACAGTTGGCGGGCCGAGCCGACTGTGTGGTTTTTCGTTAATAACTCCTAAACAAAGCCGCGGACGCCACTTCTGCAACGCAAAATGTTGCTTCAAATGATCTCAGGAACCATATATACAGGGTGTCCCAAAACTCGTGAAAATCCCGAAAGGGATTCGGAGCACGAAACATTCGTATAATATAATGGAATGGCCAGCATGACATGAACCCAATAGAGAATTTATGGGCTACACTGGTAAGAAAAGTTTGTGCCAATGGTCGTCAGTTCGCCAATACAGATAGTTCAAAAGAAGAAATTAAACGCTGCTCGGAAGAAAAATTCCTAATACCGCTATTACCAATCTTGTAAATTCAATGACCAATCGAACTTTCGCTTTAATACAAAGCAATGGCGCCATACAAAATATTAAATTTGTAATATTCATGTACTTTTAATTTTAAATTGTTTTCCTTACGTGTGCGTTTAAACGAATTTCGCACGTAAAATATGGTTTTCTTTGTAAAAATTCATACATAAATGTTTTGGTAAATATACATATGTGCAAATATTATAGTATATAAATATATTTATAATCCTCGGTTATTGTTAAACGTTTCTTATTAAAATTTTGAACCTTTAGCCCTGATATCCTTATTTTTGTATGTGCGTTTAAACGAAAATTTCGCTCACTGTACATATATTCATAATTTTCTTTAATACAAATCTGACTCCTCAAACAATGAAACATAATATCATAATAAACAAACGTTGCAGGATATTATGAAAATCAGAATTATTCCATTGGATTTCCAAAATAAAAATTCCCAAATACTTTTATAAGAACGAGTAAAAATAGTGAAATTCAAGCGCTCTGGTACTGTATAAACAAATTCGAAATCGACAAAATGATGACTGAAACACCCCCTCGTATAGTGTACACCGCATCTCACTACACTCTCAAGAAATTCCCAATGGTGCAACTAGAAGGAATTCGACCTTTCCTTAAACCGTTAAGACAATTGCGTCAAAAACACCTATTCGGCCATAGAGAAGCCGAGCTATTCTTAATTGTCATCCGGTCTGGGGACCGTTCGCAGACCTCGGAGATTGTTGGACGTCTCTGCCGTTAAACTCTACCGCCGACGGTGACATTCAGAGCGGCGCGACGACGCGCTCTGCCGCGGACAAAAGCGTCACGTCGAAAACGCTAAGGTGCTTTCGACTCACCTTGGGTTTCCACGGAGAGCGGCGTGGTGCAGCGCGTTGAAGCCATTGTTGTTCGTGAGGGTGATGTCTGCGGCATGGTCCAACAACAGAGCCAAAATGTCATCCCGTTTCTTAGAAATCGCATCGTGGAGCGGAGTGTCGCCCTCGGAGTCCTGGAAAACGGGGAAACAGATTTTCTTCAGTATCGCCTCCTCGAGGAACGATCCCGCAGAACAGAAACGCTTTATGTGGTTTTTCCCGGGAAAACGGATACGATAAAAATTTCAGACTTCTCCGCATATGTTTACCAGGAACTATAAAGCGGCCCGTAGATGATCGATATTTATCGTCAATATATTGCACAATAATTGAGATTGTATTACGCGCCTCCTCCTTTGATCAACTCGTAGTACCTCTACTTTACGCCAGTATCGCCATAGTGTTTACAGATGGAGAAAAAGAAAGGAAACCATGGTCCGTGGCGTATTTTCTTTTCTTTGCGGAATATTATTTGTGCTCTTCGTAATATTATTAGATATGGAAGATGCAGATAATACAATATCTAAGAGGCGAATGGAGAAGGAAATAGGGAAACAGAGAAGGAAAATAAAGCGTTTGAAGAGACGCTGTAAGTTAACCTTTTTTCCTTTCTTATCATTCGAACAATTCTATTCAATTACAAGTTAATTGAGATAAATTCATGGACAAGTTCCAAGAACATTAGCAATGTTCTTTAATCGGAAATCTGTGTAATTGTGGTTTAAATGCAAGTGGAGTGTCCACCGGGAAAAATAAAAGTCCCACCACGTGATATCCCCCTCGGTACTGAACAACTTTCATCTGAAACATTTTTGCGTATTATCAATATTTTTGGAGATATTCGTCTGTAACGCTCTATAATTTCCACCCTGTATATTGTGCCATATATTGACGATAATATTGATCGTGTATGGGGCCGCTTAACACAATTTTGTGATTGAAAAAAAACTCGGATGATTTATTTGTATGGTTTTTGTAGTACAGAATTGAAATTGGAACAATTCGGCAGATCGCATCGAGCCGAGGTTCTAATTGGACAATTTATTTAAAGAAACGCAACAAGTAATGTACCCAAACGAACTAATGAAATTTTATCCGAGTATTTTCCTCATTAAACGATCGTTTCGACAGCGTGATCTTAATCCCGGCCATCAATTAGATTTAACCCAGATTAACTTGATTAATCTGGTACAATCTGATACGTCGACGCGCTCGGTTTATTCTGCACGGAATCGGCAAATTAACCGATTAACTTCAATATACGATGGGTTCCGATTGAAAATGTTCGATCATCCCTCATCTAGGTCAACTTTTATCGGTCAGAATCGTCGACTTTTTTCATATTCTTGTAAACTTGATATACAAGGTGGT